>NW_022604864.1:0-33505 GCF_008692095.1 Etheostoma spectabile
GCCGCGTCTCTCGATGAGCGGATTCACAAGCGCCCTTCCCAACTGCTGGAGGAACGCCCTCCTCTTGTTGAGCTTGCCGCGCATCCACTCGGGCCTGAGCTCTCGCCACAGCACAAAGGCGTGTAGGCGGACACGTCAGAGGTGTGTGGAACACGGCTGGGGCCAGCGCGCTGTCTTCCTGCGGCAGCTGTACGTGCCCACAAGCTTGTCCAGGTTGTCCACCCCGCCCTTGGTGTGGTTGTAGTGGAGGATGATGTCGGTTTGGCTTGCCTGCCGGCGCCGACGCCCGCATCCCCCGTGTGCAGCGTGCTCAGCAGCACCACGTTCCTGTGCTTCTTGGGCACGTAGGACACCAGAGTGGCGACGGGCGTGAAGGCAAACTTGGACGAGAAGACCGCACGGTCCTTGTGGCGAGCAACGCCCCGGCAGCTCGGGCTTGTTTTTGCGCATCGTGCCACCACGGTGAGGCGCCGCTCGGCGAGCAGCCGCTGGGCCAGCGCGTAGGAGGTGAAAAAGTTGTCGCACGTCACGTTACGTGGGCCCCTCAGGCCCTCGGTCACGTCCAGCAACACGCGGGAGCCCAGATTCTTCTCGGGCGTGCCGCTCACCGACTTGCCCGTGTAGAGCTGCATGTGCCACGCGTAGCTGGAGCCGGCGTCGCAGGCCACCCACGACTTGAGTCCGTACCGGGCGGGCTTGCTGGGCATGTACTGGCGGAAGGCGCAGCGACCTTGTGAAAGTGGCGTGTCCAAACAAGAAGATGGAACACGATGGATAGAGATGGAAGACAAAAATTTAACACACACACACACACACACACACAAAAAGAAAGACAAGTGTACGGCAGAGGTACAAAAAACAACAACCAAGCAAAAAATAAATAAAAATACAACACCTCGAAAGGGCACCAGCTGCTCGTCCACCGTCACGTCGGCGCCCGGGTGTAGAGGCGAGGCAGCTGCCGCGTCCACTCGTCCCACACCTCTCGTACGGCCGCCAGTTTGTCCGAGGCTCGGCGGGCAGCTCTCGACTCGCGGCGTCGAATCGCAACAGTCTAGAGTACGCGTGGAACTGCTTGATTGGCATCGTGGCGCGGAAAATGGCCCTGCCGCTCTCCTCGTGCCACAGGCTCTCCAAGGCCTCGTTGCGGAACGGTACACGCCCGCGAGGAGCAGCAGCCCGAGGTAGCCTCGCAGGTCCGTGACGTCCATTGCTTTCCACTTGCCGCCTGTGGCACATCTCCTTTGACCCTCGAGGTTTGTGGCGGCCACAACCATGTCTTCGATTTGCCGCGTGACAAACAGGCCAAACGCAGACACTATGTCGTGGACGTGTTCCGCGGCGTACTCTGTGGGTCCCGGGCGCTTGTAGTAGCAGCAGCGCGGTGGCGTCTGCGGCGGCAGCCGCAGCAGCAGTAGCAGCGTCTGTCGTGTCCTTTTCTTGGTCGGGTTTGTCCTCTTCGGTGGCGTGGCAGTGAGTTCTTGGGACACTGGGATGACACGTTTTCGAGGACCATTTGATTTTGCCATCTTTTGACACAATGTTTCCTCATCCTGCTCGTCCTCCTCTTGCCCCTCGTCTTCACTACCCTCTTCGTCTTCTTCTACATCTACTTCTTCATCTTCGTCTTCTTCTTCTTTGTCTTCTTCTACATCTACTTCTTCATCTTCGTCTTCTTCTTCTTCGTCCCTTGTATGTCCACCCTCTTCTTCTTCGTCTTCTTCTTCTTCTTCTTCTTCTTCTTCTTCATTCACCTGTTCTCCTCCTTGGTCTTGAACTTCAACGTCCACTTGGCCTTGGTCATCATCTTCGATGCCGTCGTCATCGTAGCAGCAGTAGTCTTTTTCTCTGCTGTGGTCGTGTGTACGTTGGTCCTCTTGTGGTTTTCTCCGTTTTGTACCTTGGCTTCAGCGGGGACATTGCAAGCGGCACCGCCGCTCAAGAAATCCGATGCAGCTTCAACTCCAGTGTCAAACGACGGCCATGCTGCAGCTTCTGCCCCGGCTGTGCCAACGTGCCACGTGCAAAAAGTGCACAGGTCCGAAAACAAGATGACGTGAAAAAGAAAATGACAAGAACAAGAAGACAAGACAAATGTGTCTAAAGTGTCTATTGTGTGTTTTGTGTGTGTGTGTGTGTGTGAGTAATAAAAATAATTAGTAGACTAATGTCAAACAAATGCCTTTGTTTCTCTATTCTTTTTTACCTCCCTTTCCACTCGACCTGAAGGACAATACCTGGGTCCCAGGGACCCAAAGTACAACGTCAAGGGTCCCAGGGACCCGTAGGACAACATCAAGGGTCCCAGGGACCCAAAAGGACAATGCCTTGGGTCCCAGGACCCAAAAGGACAATGTCCAGGGTCCCTGTGACCCAAAAGGACAATGTCAAGGGTCCCTGCGACCCAAAAGGACAATGTCATGGGTCCCAGGGACCCAAAGGACAGCGTCAAGGGTCCCAGGACCCGAAGGACAATGCCAACGGGTCACTGGAACCCGTAGGACAGCGTCAAGGGTCCTGGTGACCCAAAAGGACACATCAAGGGTCCTGGTGACCCAAACGGACAACGTCAAGGGTCCCAGGGACCCGAAGGACAACACCACGGGTCCCCGGGACCCGAAGGACAACACAAGGGCTAGAGGAACCTGGTCCAGAGGCGTGGCCACACATTTCCATCGCCTTCCTGCACAGCTGCAAACCATCTCCATCATTCAGTCTCCACAGCTGCAATCCATCTCCATCATTCCATCTCCATCATTCCATCTCCACAGTATATAAACCCGGGATGACCACCTCTTCAGCGCCAGTTTGTTACTAAACCCTAAGTGGTAACTAGGCCAGTCATCAGTGCACGTTGCTCTCAAGCCTTGCCGTTGACTAACCTTGTTTTGTTTTCGTCACAGTTTCCGTGTTCCGCCGTGGGCGTATGCAGCTTCCTCAGACCCGCTCCGTTGTTGCTCTCATCCACACCTCCACCACCACCTGTACCTCATCTGTGTTTTTGTTGGATTAAACCTTTTCTTTACCTTGTTTATCCGCGCTTGTGTGTTTTTCTGTGTGTGGGTCAACATACCCTCAACACAAACAGAGTACCTCGCCATGGACAAGATGCTCAAGCAAAAAAGAGCCAGCTACATACAGGCCAGTGACATAGGCAGATTGAACCATGTGGCCGATGTTCTCTTTCACCGTGGGATGATGACACAAGAACAGGTGGACTCCGTCCATTCTATTAGATCCCCTCAGGACAGGGCTAGGACAATGATCGATGTAGCGAGGAAGAACGGGTCCGTTGTGTGTGAAACGTTTATGGACGCCTGGGAAAACTACCATGGTGGAACCGCTGCGGCTGCACCCAAGGTAGCTCACGATGTACTCGCAATGTTGGATGAGTTGACCACCAAAGATATTAGCAGGCTCAAGTTTGTCATGCTTGACATACACGTCTACGATCAACGACCTGTCAGTCGTGCCACTTTGGATTCACTGACTCATAGAACCCAGATAGCAGACGCTATCGTGCAGCGCTACATAGACAAAGCGCGAGCGGTCTTGCTCATCCTGCTGGAGCGCATAAGTCGCAACGATCTGGTGGAAAGGCTTCGCAGCGGCGCCCATGGCCAAATGACACGTCCACGCGGAGATGTTACTCTTGCTGGATATGGCTCTGCCATCCGAGGGAATGCGGCTCAGGTCAGGATGAAGGTGTTTGAGACACTCGAAGACCTCAGCGAAGACTCTTTCATAAGGTTTGTGTGGATGCTGCGTCTGCCGCCCTACAAATCTGAACGTATCACAAGTGTGAGCGACCTTGTTGACGTACTCACAGACCATGTGAACCGTGACACGTTCGTGTTCGTGGAAACTGTGTATGCAACTCTGCGTCTGATCAGAAGTGTGAACTTAGCCGAAAGGTTGGCTACGTACATGCGTAGCCTCAGCGTCTGAACGTCAGTGTTGCCCTAAACTGTTTAGGAGCCTTACCCAATTGTACACAGATACACATTACTGCAGATGAATAAAATGAATGCTTGTCAAAACCCCGGATTCCGTGTCCAATTGTGTACCACCATTGTGAAAGTGTTGATTGCATCCTACTGGTGCGTTTTCGCAATCTATTCTAGCATGCTGCTTCATTCATTGAGATGATTGTGTTTATCAGTGCATGTATTTGCCCTAGTTCCCTTTGAGAGGACGACAGGACTATATATGGTTGACCGGTATGTTGATTTACTCTTACATGAGTGTAAAAACAGTGGCCATTGTGTGTTCTGTCAGCAAACACGGTACTATTTTAGCGTTAGCTACTGCATAGCTGGTCCCCGGGACCCGAAGGGCAACGTCAAGGGTCCTGGTGACCAGAACGACAATACTTTGGGTCCCTGTGACCCAAAAGGACAACGTCAAGGGTCCCTGTGACCCAAAAGGACAATGCCCTGGGTCCCTGGTACCCAAAAGGACAATGCCATGGGTCCCAGAGACCCGAAGGACAACGTCAAGGGTCCCAGGGACCCGTAGGACAACGTCAAGGGTCCCTGTGACCCAAAGGACAATGCCCTGGGTCCCAGGACCCGAAGGACAATGCCATGGGTCCCAGGGACCCGAAGGACTACGTCAAGGTTAAAACAACATTGTAGCTACATGTAATGTCTCGCTAAATGTGTAGGATTTTGTAATCTCTATTGGTAAAAGCAATTTTATTGAAATGGGGTTTCCCTCAGTTGTTTTAGTAACTATGCCTGTGTTTTAGCACCATGGACAGTTCCCCCTGTCTTTAGTGTCAAGTGAGTCAGAAACTCAGCTGCAGTACACAGAGCTTTCCAGGTTCACTTTTGAACGCTTGTACAGGGGTTTGTTCAGATGTCATTCACAGCCTAATTTATGTAACATTTTATACCTAGAAACGTGGCCAAAATTGATTATTTGATGGCTGTTGACACCATATTCTGATTAATGCAGTGATAAAAGGACACATCTAAAATAAAAACCCCTCTGTAACACCCACTGACTAAAAATCTGTCAACAAAATAAAAGAATTTTGAATCTGACTTCGACTTTGTGTACATTTTTTTCTAGGCATAGTTACGTCAAATTACACGTATATCTGGAATGATTGTTTGACTTTGTTGAACACACACTGGATTGAACTGCTGCCACTTCAAGTCAAGGAAAATTTATTTGTCAAATCTACAATACGTGCCAGACATACAGAACATTTGAAAATACTTTTCTCTCCGACCCACGGTGCAATATATGCACTAGTCTTATCTGGATGAATGAGTAGGCATAATAAATATTGCCAGTAGATTTTAATTTAACACATCTACGTAGCCTGCAGACATATAATACATTTCTATTTGAATTGCCCATAGATGTTTAGACTCACACGTTAATCTGAGTGGATCCCACTGTCCCTCAGCAGACAGCTGCCTCCAAGCCCACTGTCCCTCAGCAGACAGCTGTCTCCAAGCTAACTGTCCCTCAACAGACACATGCCTCCAAGCCCACTGTCCCTCAGCAGACACCTGCCTCCAAGCCCACTGTCCCTCAGCAGACACATGCCTCCAAGCCCCTGTCCCTCAGCAGACAGCTGTCTCCAAGCCCACTGTCCCTCTGCAGACACCTGCCTCCAAGCCCACTGTCCCTCAGCAGACAGCTGTCTCCAAGCCCACTGTCCCTCAGCAGACAGCTGTCTCCAAGCCCACTGTCCCTCTGCAGACGCCGGGTGCCTGGGACCCGAGGACTATGAACCGGTCCCAGGGACCCGAAGGACAACGTCAAGGGTCCCAGGGACCCGAAGGACAACGTCAAGGGTCTCAGGGACCCGAAGGACAAGGCCACGGGTCCCAGGGACCCGAAGGACAACGTCAAGGGTCCCGGGACCCGAAGGACAACGTCAAGGGTCCCAGGGACCCGAAGGACACCGTCAAGGGTCCCAGGGACCAAGGGACACCGTCAGGGTCCCAGGGACCCGAAGACAATGCCACGGGTCCCAGGGACCCGTAGGACAACGTCAAGGGTCCCAGGGACCCGAAGGACAAGGCCACGGGTCTCAGGGACCGAAGGACAACGTCAAGGGTCCCAGGACCGTAGGACAAAGCCAAGGTCCTTGTGACCCAAAGGGGACACCGTCAAGGGTCCAGGGACCCAAAGGACAATGCCACGGGTCCATGGACCCGTAGGACAACGTCAAGGGTCTTCGGGTCCCAGTGACCCAAAGGACAATGCCATGAGTCCCAGGGACCCGAAGGACAATGCCATGGGTCCCAGGGACCCGTAGGACAATGCCGTGGGTCCATGAACAGGTCCACCCTTTTCAGTTAAAATATTTTAGCAAAATTGCTAGTTCCCTGTTGTGTGAAATTACCCTGCACAGTTCCCGTTTTCCCGCACCATGGACAGTTCCCCCTGTCTTTTAGTGTCAAGTTGTTTAGCACCATGGACAGTTTCCCCCGTTAATCAGCACCACGGACAGTTGCCCTGTGTTTCAGTTTAAATTTACCTCATTGTTAGTTCTCGCTGTTTTCCAGTACATGGACAGTTCACACTGTCTTTTAGTACCAAGTGGCTTGGCACCATGGACAGTTTTCCCCTGTGCTTTTGAACCATGTACACTCCCCCCCCCCCCCCCTTATTCAGCACCATGGATAGTTCCCCCTGTGTTTCACCTTAAATTTACCTCTATTGTTTCCATTGTTAAGGCACCTTGGGCAGTTCCCTGCCATGGACAGCTGTCTCCAAGCCCACTGTCCCTCAGCAGACAGCTGCCTCCAAGCTCACTGTCCCTCAGCAGACAGCTGTCTCAAGCCCACTGTCCCTCAGCAGACAGCTGTCTCCAAGCCCACTGTCCCTCTGCAGACGCCTGGGACCCGAAGGACAATGAACCGGTCCAAGGACCCGAAGGACAACGTCAAGGGTCTCAGGGACCCGAAGGACAAGGCCACGGGTCCCAGGGACCCGAAGGACCCGAAGGACAATGCCACGGGTCCCAGGGACCCAAAGGACAACTTCAAGGGTACCAAGGACCCGAAGGACAAGCCATGGGTCCCAGGGACCCGATGGACAACGCCACGGGTCTCAGGGACCCAAAGGACAACTTCAAGGGTCCCAAGGACCCGATGGACAACGCCACGGGTCTCAGGGACCCAAAGGCAACGTCAAGGGTCCCAGGGACCCGAAGGACAACGTCAAGGGTCCCAGGACCCGAAGGACAACGTCAAGGGTCCCAAGGACCCGAAGGACAACGTCAAGGGTCCCAATGACCCGAAGGACAATGCCATGGGTCCCAGGGACCCGAAGGACAACACGATGGGTAAACTGCACGGGTCCCGGGGACCCGAAGGACAACACAAGGTTAAGATGGCACGGACCAAATTGAAAGAAGTCGCACGGAAGACATCCCTAGGAGTTTCCTAAAGTACGACATGTAGAAGCGGCCAAAATCGCACAAATTTTGAACTCTCAATTCAAATCGGCGGACACCCTCTTTTGTCAAGGGCATGGCTCCAATGAGCTTCTTTGTAAGTCTTGGCGTGCTACTCGTGGGTACCACATTTTGTCGGTCTGCGTTAAACGTACCACGGTAAACGTACTGCAGGGGCTCAATTTTTTGTCACGTTTTGTATGGGGTGCTAGCGAGCCATTTTTGTGCGCGCGCATTGTCGATAAAGGTTTCAGGAACGAGGTCACCAAGTGAAAATTGCAAATTTTGATAGAGGGAAGTAGTATTATGTGTATGCTGAGTCTGGTGGGGGGATCCTGTGGGGTGTGGTTGGCCCTGTGCGCATGGGCGCGTGCTCAAGTCTGTGAGCAACAAAGGGCCTTAGAAGAAATGGCAAAATAATTTAAGTTTCCCTCCAATTTGGAAGCCTTAGCTATGCTTACTGACAGACTGCTAATATAACTATTCCAGTTAAATGAGCCACTTCAAACGAGAGAAATGTTTGTCTTCTTCTGCTGTGGCACCCCCTACTGGCTATCAGAGACCGACGGCAGCTGGGGCCCAAGTCCGGCCTCTGACCTGAAGGGCAAATGGGGCACCCCACCCCCTGGCCACTGTCGGGGCCTTTTTTGGGATTGTCCTGTTTTGAAAATTAAACATGGACACAGAATTAGCTGGCAGTTTAAGCACAGCATCCATTTATGTCTTGGGGGGGAGAGACCTCGCCCTTTGCTGTTGTGAGATTTGAGATCACTTACTTCTAAAGAATGTGGCCCTCCAGCCAGCACCGCTGTGAAAGTGTCAGTCTGACATCCAGGGGTGTAAAGTGTGGGCAGCACCTGGGATTCAATGTGCTTGCTCAGGCAGCACATATGACAAAATTGGAACGATACAGAGAAGATTAGCATGGCCCTGCGAAAGGATGACACGCAAATTCGTGAAGCGTTACCACATTTTGATCTGCGGGCGTGTGTCCCCCCCCCCCCCCCCCCCCCCCCGAGCTGGTAAAGACAGGAAACCCTGCGCTGAAGACTGACCTGCACTGCCGGGCGGGAACTCTCTGCGCTGGGAAGTCTGGGCCATTCTACAGAGCTCCAGGGTGAAGTAGGACGGGTCCTCGCTCCTCCGTGCACACCGCGCGTTTACTGGCGGGCGCTTCTGCTTGCAATGACCGTGACCAAAGGAAAAGGAACCCTCTGCCGAGTTCAATGATACCTCACGCAATAGTCCATCTTAAACAGTGAAAGTCATAAAGGTGCATGGTTAGAGTATAGCGGGCGGCCCAGTATCACACGTAGACCACACGTCATAAGTTTCACGCAAATGGGACGATGTTTGTCTGATAAGGCTGACTTCCTGCTGCCACCGGGGGCCGCTATCGCCAAAGGTACATTTTTGCTCATAGGCGTCCTCAAGCCTGGACTCTCGTCAATTCTGAGAAATTCCGGCCAAATTGGACATCGTACACTCAAGTTACAACAGCTTCTTTGTTCACCGAGAAATGCTCAAAATTGCGCCACGCCCGAACCGTTGAACGAAAACTCGAGCTTTTCATAACCTTGCATCGTGAAACGAATTTGAGGTCTATCGGATGAAATCTCTAAGAGAAGATTGTTTAAGGGTAGCGCCAAGACTTGTAGGCCTTCACCCTGTTGCCACGAGGCGGCGCTGGGGCTTTCAATCAATCTCGGCCTGTAGATGTCAGGGTTGGAAATTGCTGAAAAGTTTCGAGCCAATTGCTCAGTGTACACTCAAGTTACACCCACTTCCTTTTTTCAGTGGCCCCCTACCGGATGTCGGCGCTCTACAACTTGCGCAATTGACTTTTGCGCCATTACAGCTCTTTAAATAACTTTTCATCTATAAGGTCTTAAGATGGCACGGACCAAATTGAAAGAAGTCGCACGGAAGACATCCCTAGGAGTTTCCTAAAGTACGACATGTAGAAGCGGCCAAAATCGCACAAATTTTGAACTCTCAATTCAAATCGGCGGACACCCTCTTTTGTCAAGGGCATGGCTCCAATGAGCTTCTTTGTAAGTCTTGGCGTGCTACTCGTGGGTACCACATTTTGTCGGTCTGCGTTAAACGTACCACGGTAAACGTACTGCAGGGGCTCAATTTTTTGTCACGTTTTGTATGGGGTGCTAGCGAGCCATTTTTGTGCGCGCGCATTGTCGGATAAAGGTTTCAGGAACGAGGTCACCAAGTGAAAATTGCAAATTTTGATAGAGGGAAGTAGTATTATGTGTATGCTGAGTCTGGTGGGGGGATCCTGTGGGGTGTGGTTGGCCCTGTGCGCATGGGCGCGTGCTCAAGTCTGTGAGCAACAAAGGGCCTTAGAAGAAATGGCAAAATAATTTAAGTTTCCCTCCAATTTGGAAGCCTTAGCTATGCTTACTGACAGACTGCTAATATAACTATTCCAGTTAATGAGCCACTTCAAACGAGAGAAATGTTTGTCTTCTTCTGCTGTGGCACCCCCTACTGGCTATCAGAGACCGACGGCAGCTGGGCCCAAGTCCGGCCTCTGACCTGAAGGGCAAATGGGGCACCCCACCCCCTGGCCACTGTCGGGGCCTTTTTTGGGATTGTCCTGTTTTGAAAATTAAACATGGACACAGAATTAGCTGGCAGTTTAAGCACAGCATCGCCCTTTGCTGTTGTGAGATTTGAGATCACTTACTTCTAAAGAATGTGGCCCTCCAGCCAGCACCGCTGTGAAAGTGTCAGTCTGACATCCAGGGGTGTAAAGTGTGGGCAGCACCTGGGATTCAATGTGCTTGCTCAGGCAGCACATATGACAAAATTGGAACGATACAGAGAAGATTAGCATGGCCCCTGCGCAAAGCTTATGGAGCGTTCTTCTCTGTTTTCCTGCGGGAGGGGGGCTAGCAATTAAGCAATTAGTGGGCTTTTTTTTGGAAGTTTTGAGGTTGGCGGTTCGAACCCCGCCTGCGGCGATAAAGATGCCATCAAAAACAACGTTGTAGATACGCTACACGTCTGCAAGCTTCATCTGAGTTTACGTACATCATCTAAACTGTAACTTTTATAAGATTTAATGTTGAAATAAGTAGTATGAAGTCAATAATGTCAAGCTTTATGTTTTGTCTAATTTCAGGAGACTGGATGACTTGAACCTGGATGACTGGAGACTGGATGACGGGAGACTGGATGACTGGAGACTGGATGACTGGAACCTGGATGACTGGAGACTGGATGACGGGAGACTGGATGACTGGAGACTGGATGACTGGAACCTGGATGACTGGAGACTGGATGACTTGAGACCGGATGACTTGAGACCGGATGACTGGAGACCGGATGACTGGAGACCGGATGACTGGAGACCGGATGACTGGAGACTGGATGACTGGAACCTGGATGACTGGATGAGGGGCCCTCGGTTTAGGTGGTGGAGAAAGAAATGTCATCCTAAAATGCATTTTGACACAAACAATAAAAGGTTGCACACGTGGTGGTCGTGAACAAGCTTAATCTGACTGTGTGTATATCATACAAACACTTTAAAGTAACGGTTAGAAGATTTGTTGTGCATTGTAAATGATCCTTAATAATAAAGCTTCAAAACAAAGTGCAGTTTCTGAGGTTTATTGGTTACCAATGCAAAGATCTGAGCAGCACTTGACAATAGGCACTAACACAATAAAATAAAATAATAAATAAAAGGAATAAACATAAAACAGTGTTGACCTGTTGTAATCTGCACAGTCATTTATCTATTGATTTAAGATCAAGAGTCTAAAAGCAGAATATGTTTGTGTTCCAGGTTCTCTCGGCGCCAGAAAGGGTGTAGATTGGCAGGGTCTGGGGAGGGTACCACCACACGTTCAACTCCTTAACGAGCTGGGACCTCCCCTTGCTGCTCCTGGTAAACAGCTCCCGGCCGATCCACTGCTGCTGCTCCGCAGTGAGAGCTGCCCGCCAGGACGCAGGCAACAGCTGGAGAGGTAACAACACAACCACACAGGACACTTTAATATTGAAAGGAAAACATTGGATGTGTAAGGGCAGTCTTGTGTGTGTGTTTTGTTCTGTGTTTTGACAGACAGACTTACCTCAGCACTGCCAGCAGGAGGCGGGGGAGGGAGGACAGCTGGCTCCGTTGACTCCTGCACTCCAGGTGGCGGGGGACTGGCAGCTCCAGGACGTGGCGGGGGAGCTGGTGTCTCTGCCGTCTGCTCCACGGCTGCTGGAGGTTGCAGGGGCCGGTCCTGGTCCTGTGAGGCCTCCAGCAGCTCGCTGTCCGTGGGCTCGTCCCCGGCAGAGACACCAGCTCCCTTCTGTGCCGCTGATGAGGGGGGAGGAGGTGGATGCAGGAGCGAGAGAGGGGCCTGTACGTCTGAGGCTTTAAGAGAAATAAAACGTTTCAGTAACATACAAAAATTGTTGTGTTATTTTTAAAATGTATAGACAGTACATTGTATATTATGTTATTATTATTATTGATATTATTATATATTATGCATTTATACATATATGTATGCTATATAAAGAACTTCATGCCCACATAAACAATGTGCCAAATTGTAAATTATTACTTACACTTCTCCAAATCAACTACTGCCTTGACCAGCTCTTCATCCGAGGGCTCCCCAGTGGAAGCGGAGGGAAGAGCTGGTCTAAAGGGTCGGAAGGACGAGGCTGTAACCACACAGACAACAGAATATTATAAAGTGATCACAACAGTATAAACGCTTAACTCTGTATTTAATTCAAGCTGGACTTGCCTGGCAATGCAGGCTTGGGGACCAACTTTTTCAGTTTGGCCTGCATTTCCACCGCAGACAGAGAACGCCGCCCGGAGACAAAGGCTGCAAGCGCAGATCCAAGAGGTCTATAACACAAACACACAACAACATCTATAATGAGACAACATTACAAACACATTCAGGTATATCATACAGACAGATTTACAGTGAAACACTTACTGTGAGACACTCCTGGCTCTCTGGCTTGCGGCCGAGACAGAGGCCTGGCGGCTGCTGCTGCTGCTGCTGGTGGTTGTGGTGGATGCAGTAGCAGCCGCCCTGGCTCTCTGCTCTCTGTCTCTCTTCCGGACATAGTGGACGAAGTAGCCTCCTCGAACGCCTGGTGAAACCTGACTGCCTCCACAAAGTCAGGGGACGCCGAGGAGTAGCGGGTGAAGGCATCCTGCATGTTCACAAAGGGATAAAGGTTAAAATGTCATCAGATCATCACTCTTTCAATTGTTTTGTGTAAGTCAGACTACAGTACTCCACCTTGTTGGCCATCAGCGGGGACTGAGACCCTGTCCTCTCTCGCTCCTTCTTGTGGGAGGCCACAAGATTGACGCTGTAGCCCACGCCATTCTCCAGCAGCCAGTGGAAAGTCTTCCCCTGGTATTTAACAAACTGGACCTTCCACCGGCTCAGGATGAGGGTGGCATTGGTGGTGTCGCCTTCTGAATGTAGGAATTTCCATCTACATAAATGAATAAACATTAACACAATGTCTGGCAGTACATATTTCCACATGAAAATAAATTAAAATGATTAAAAACAAATGACATGTGGTATTACAGTTAATTATTTTAAGAAGATGTCTTAATTACAGCACATTTACATTTACATTTACATTTAATCTACAACACACAGTAACAGAGAGGATAACACAGTCAACACACACTGTTTTATGTAAGATTAGCCTGACAATAAAAAGACAGTAATTAATAATATTAAACAGAGTCACTGTATTATACATGACAATGCATTTTGTGTACAGTAAGTCCCCAAAAAAACAAAACGGACCGGCGTTATACTGACGGCGGACGTGTACAGTACGGCCGTTTTAGTAACAAAAAACACACTCAGATATTCCCCAAAGAGCCATAAAAACACAGCGTTAAGTTAGTGGGGCTAAATACAGAAATAAGTACTAGTTAATACAGCGTTATGCACTCATTTAGACACGTTAAATGTGCACAAAAAGTCCGAAGCGGACCGGAGTTATAATGACGGCGGACTTGTACAGTACGGCCGTTTTGCAAGCAACAAACACTCGGAAACCTCCGTAAAAACACAGCGTTAAGTCAGTGGGACTAAAGACAGACAGAAATAATAGTTTATACAGTGTTATGCATTCATTTTTTAATAAGAATATGAAGAAGTGTGTACTTACTCAGGCGTTGCTGTCAATAGCAAAGGCAGAATGACAGCTCGCTTAGCGAGAGAATCCAAGATGGCGGTAGTTGGAACAAAATGAGCCATCTGATTGGTGGGCTAAAAACGTGTCTCGTGTGATTGGTGGAGAACTTGGAATTCGGAACAATTGGAACAGACGCACCGTTCTGTGATTGGTTGAAGTTGGAACAAGTTGGAACATCGGAACAGAGAGGATCCAGCTCACGGAGGCGAAAGGATGACACGCAAATTCGTGAAGCGTTACCACATTTTGATCTGCGGGCGTGTGTCCCCCCCCGTCCCCCCCCCCCCCCCCCCCGAGCTGGTAAAGACAGGAAACCCTGCGCTGAAGACTGACCTGCACTGCCGGGCGGGAACTCTCTGCGCTGGGAAGTCTGGGCCATTCTACAGAGCTCCAGGGTGAAGTAGGACGGGTCCTCGCTCCTCCGTGCACACCGCGCGTTTACTGGCGGGCGCTTCTGCTTGCAATGACCGTGACCAAAGGAAAAGGAACCCTCTGCCGAGTTCAATGATACCTCACGCAATAGTCCATCTTAAACAGTGAAAGTCATAAAGGTGCATGGTTAGAGTATAGCGGGCGGCCCAGTATCACACGTAGACCACACGTCATAAGTTTCACGCAAATGGGACGATGTTTGTCTGATAAGGCTGACTTCCTGCTGCCACCGGGGGCCGCTATAGCCAAAGGTACATTTTTGCTCATAGGCGTCCTCAAGCCTGGACTCTCGTCAATTCTGAGAAATTCCGGCCAAATTGGACATCGTACACTCAAGTTACAACAGCTTCTTTGTTCACCGAGAAATGCTCAAAATTGCGCCACGCCCGAACCGTTGAACGAAAACTCGAGCTTTTCATAACCTTGCATCGTGAAACGAATTTGAGGTCTATCGGATGAAATCTCTAAGAGAAGATTGTTTAAGGGTAGCGCCAAGACTTGTAGGCCTTCACCCTGTTGCCACGAGGCGGCGCTGGGCTTTCAATCAATCTCGGCCTGTAGATGTCAGGGTTGGAAATTGCTGAAAAGTTTCGAGCCAATTGCTCAGTGTACACTCAAGTTACACCCACTTCCTTTTTTCAGTGGCCCCCTACCGGATGTCGGCGCTCTACAACTTGCGCAATTGACTTTTGCGCCATTACAGCTCTTTAAATAACTTTTCATCTATAAGGTCTTAAGATGGCACGGACCAAATTGAAAGAAGTCGCACGGAAGACATCCCTAGGAGTTTCCTAAAGTACGACATGTAGAAGCGGCCAAAATCGCACAAATTTTGAACTCTCAATTCAAATCGGCGGACACCCTCTTTTGTCAAGGGCATGGCTCCAATGAGCTTCTTTGTAAGTCTTGGCGTGCTACTCGTGGGTACCACATTTTGTCGGTCTGCGTTAAACGTACCACGGTAAACGTACTGCAGGGGCTCAATTTTTTGTCACGTTTTGTATGGGGTGCTAGCGAGCCATTTTTGTGCGCGCGCATTGTCGGATAAAGGTTTCAGGAACGAGGTCACCAAGTGAAAATTGCAAATTTTGATAGAGGGAAGTAGTATTATGTGTATGCTGAGTCTGGTGGGGGGATCCTGTGGGGTGTGGTTGGCCCTGTGCGCATGGGCGCGTGCTCAAGTCTGTGAGCAACAAAGGGCCTTAGAAGAAATGGCAAAATAATTTAAGTTTCCCTCCAATTTGGAAGCCTTAGCTATGCTTACTGACAGACTGCTAATATAACTATTCCAGTTAAATGAGCCACTTCAAACGAGAGAAATGTTTGTCTTCTTCTGCTGTGGCACCCCCTACTGGCTATCAGAGACCGACGGCAGCTGGGGCCCAAGTCCGGCCTCTGACCTGAAGGGCAAATGGGGCACCCCACCCCCTGGCCACTGTCGGGGCCTTTTTTGGGATTGTCCTGTTTTGAAAATTAAACATGGACACAGAATTAGCTGGCAGTTTAAGCACAGCATCCATTTATGTCTTGGGGGGGAGAGACCTCGCCCTTTGCTGTTGTGAGATTTGAGATCACTTACTTCTAAAGAATGTGGCCCTCCAGCCAGCACCGCTGTGAAAGTGTCAGTCTGACATCCAGGGGTGTAAAGTGTGGGCAGCACCTGGGATTCAATGTGCTTGCTCAGGCAGCACATATGACAAAATTGGAACGATACAGAGAAGATTAGCATGGCCCCTGCGAAAGGATGACACGCAAATTCGTGAAGCGTTACCACATTTTGATCTGCGGGCGTGTGTCCCCCCCCGTCCCCCCCCCCCCCCCCCGAGCTGGTAAAGACAGGAAACCCTGCGCTGAAGACTGACCTGCACTGCCGGGCGGGAACTCTCTGCGCTGGGAAGTCTGGGCCATTCTACAGAGCTCCAGGGTGAAGTAGGACGGGTCCTCGCTCCTCCGTGCACACCGCGCGTTTACTGGCGGGCGCTTCTGCTTGCAATGACCGTGACCAAAGGAAAAGGAACCCTCTGCCGAGTTCAATGATACCTCACGCAATAGTCCATCTTAAACAGTGAAAGTCATAAAGGTGCATGGTTAGAGTATAGCGGGCGGCCCAGTATCACACGTAGACCACACGTCATAAGTTTCACGCAAATGGGACGATGTTTGTCTGATAAGGCTGACTTCCTGCTGCCACCGGGGGCCGCTATAGCCAAAGGTACATTTTTGCTCATAGGCGTCCTCAAGCCTGGACTCTCGTCAATGCTGAGAAATTCCGGCCAAATTGGACATCGTACACTCAAGTTACAACAGCTTCTTTGTTCACCGAGAAATGCTCAAAATTGCGCCACGCCCGAACCGTTGAACGAAAACTCGAGCTTTTCATAACCTTGCATCGTGAAACGAATTTGAGGTCTATCGGATGAAATCTCTAAGAGAAGATTGTTTAAGGGTAGCGCCAAGACTTGTAGGCCTTCACCCTGTTGCCACGAGGCGGCGCTGGGGCTTTCAATCAATCTCGGCCTGTAGATGTCAGGGTTGGAAATTGCTGAAAAGTTTCGAGCCAATTGCTCAGTGTACACTCAAGTTACACCCACTTCCTTTTTTCAGTGGCCCCCTACCGGATGTCGGCGCTCTACAACTTGCGCAATTGACTTTTGCGCCATTACAGCTCTTTAAATAACTTTTCATCTATAAGGTCTTAAGATGGCACGGACCAAATTGAAAGAAGTCGCACGGAAGACATCCCTAGGAGTTTCCTAAAGTACGACATGTAGAAGCGGCCAAAATCGCACAAATTTTGAACTCTCAATTCAAATCGGCGGACACCCTCTTTTGTCAAGGGCATGGCTCCAATGAGCTTCTTTGTAAGTCTTGGCGTGCTACTCGTGGGTACCACATTTTGTCGGTCTGCGTTAAACGTACCACGGTAAACGTACTGCAGGGGCTCAATTTTTTGTCACGTTTTGTATGGGGTGCTAGCGAGCCATTTTTGTGCGCGCGCATTGTCGGATAAAGGTTTCAGGAACGAGGTCACCAAGTGAAAATTGCAAATTTTGATAGAGGGAAGTAGTATTATGTGTATGCTGAGTCTGGTGGGGGGATCCTGTGGGGTGTGGTTGGCCCTGTGCGCATGGGCGCGTGCTCAAGTCTGTGAGCAACAAAGGGCCTTAGAAGAAATGGCAAAATAATTTAAGTTTCCCTCCAATTTGGAAGCCTTAGCTATGCTTACTGACAGACTGCTAATATAACTATTCCAGTTAAATGAGCCACTTCAAACGAGAGAAATGTTTGTCTTCTTCTGCTGTGGCACCCCCTACTGGCTATCAGAGACCGACGGCAGCTGGGGCCCAAGTCCGGCCTCTGACCTGAAGGGCAAATGGGGCACCCCACCCCCTGGCCACTGTCGGGGCCTTTTTTGGGATTGTCCTGTTTTGAAAATTAAACATGGACACAGAATTAGCTGGCAGTTTAAGCACAGCATCCATTTATGTCTTGGGGGGGAGAGACCTCGCCCTTTGCTGTTGTGAGATTTGAGATCACTTACTTCTAAAGAATGTGGCCCTCCAGCCAGCACCGCTGTGAAAGTGTCAGTCTGACATCCAGGGGTGTAAAGTGTGGGCAGCACCTGGGATTCAATGTGCTTGCTCAGGCAGCACATATGACAAAATTGGAACGATACAGAGAAGATTAGCATGGCCCCTGCGAAAGGATGACACGCAAATTCGTGAAGCGTTACCACATTTTGATCTGCGGGCGTGTGTCCCCCCCCCCCCCCCCCCCCCCCCCCCGAGCTGGTAAAGACAGGAAACCCTGCGCTGAAGACTGACCTGCACTGCCGGGCGGGAACTCTCTGCGCTGGGAAGTCTGGGCCATTCTACAGAGCTCCAGGGTGAAGTAGGACGGGTCCTCGCTCCTCCGTGCACACCGCGCGTTTACTGGCGGGCGCTTCTGCTTGCAATGACCGTGACCAAAGGAAAAGGAACCCTCTGCCGAGTTCAATGATACCTCACGCAATAGTCCATCTTAAACAGTGAAAGTCATAAAGGTGCATGGTTAGAGTATAGCGGGCGGCCCAGTATCACACGTAGACCACACGTCATAAGTTTCACGCAAATGGGACGATGTTTGTCTGATAAGGCTGACTTCCTGCTGCCACCGGGGGCCGCTATAGCCAAAGGTACATTTTTGCTCATAGGCGTCCTCAAGCCTGGACTCTCGTCAATGCTGAGAAATTCCGGCCAAATTGGACATCGTACACTCAAGTTACAACAGCTTCTTTGTTCACCGAGAAATGCTCAAAATTGCGCCACGCCCGAACCGTTGAACGAAAACTCGAGCTTTTCATAACCTTGCATCGTGAAACGAATTTGAGGTCTATCGGATGAAATCTCTAAGAGAAGATTGTTTAAGGGTAGCGCCAAGACTTGTAGGCCTTCACCCTGTTGCCACGAGGCGGCGCTGGGGCTTTCAATCAATCTCGGCCTGTAGATGTCAGGGTTGGAAATTGCTGAAAAGTTTCGAGCCAATTGCTCAGTGTACACTCAAGTTACACCCACTTCCTTTTTTCAGTGGCCCCCTACCGGATGTCGGCGCTCTACAACTTGCGCAATTGACTTTTGCGCCATTACAGCTCTTTAAATAACTTTTCATCTATAAGGTCTTAAGATGGCACGGACCAAATTGAAAGAAGTCGCACGGAAGACATCCCTAGGAGTTTCCTAAAGTACGACATGTAGAAGCGGCCAAAATCGCACAAATTTTGAACTCTCAATTCAAATCGGCGGACACCCTCTTTTGTCAAGGGCATGGCTCCAATGAGCTTCTTTGTAAGTCTTGGCGTGCTACTCGTGGGTACCACATTTTGTCGGTCTGCGTTAAACGTACCACGGTAAACGTACTGCAGGGGCTCAATTTTTTGTCACGTTTTGTATGGGGTGCTAGCGAGCCATTTTTGTGCGCGCGCATTGTCGGATAAAGGTTTCAGGAACGAGGTCACCAAGTGAAAATTGCAAATTTTGATAGAGGGAAGTAGTATTATGTGTATGCTGAGTCTGGTGGGGGGATCCTGTGGGGTGTGGTTGGCCCTGTGCGCATGGGCGCGTGCTCAAGTCTGTGAGCAACAAAGGGCCTTAGAAGAAATGGCAAAATAATTTAAGTTTCCCTCCAATTTGGAAGCCTTAGCTATGCTTACTGACAGACTGCTAATATAACTATTCCAGTTAAATGAGCCACTTCAAACGAGAGAAATGTTTGTCTTCTTCTGCTGTGGCACCCCCTACTGGCTATCAGAGACCGACGGCAGCTGGGGCCCAAGTCCGGCCTCTGACCTGAAGGGCAAATGGGGCACCCCACCCCCTGGCCACTGTCGGGGCCTTTTTTGGGATTGTCCTGTTTTGAAAATTAAACATGGACACAGAATTAGCTGGCAGTTTAAGCACAGCATCCATTTATGTCTTGGGGGGGAGAGACCTCGCCCTTTGCTGTTGTGAGATTTGAGATCACTTACTTCTAAAGAATGTGGCCCTCCAGCCAGCACCGCTGTGAAAGTGTCAGTCTGACATCCAGGGGTGTAAAGTGTGGGCAGCACCTGGGATTCAATGTGCTTGCTCAGGCAGCACATATGACAAAATTGGAACGATACAGAGAAGATTAGCATGGCCCCTGCGAAAGGATGACACGCAAATTCGTGAAGCGTTACCACATTTTGATCTGCGGGCGTGTGTCCCCCCCCGTCCCCCCCCCCCCCCCCCCCCGAGCTGGTAAAGACAGGAAACCCTGCGCTGAAGACTGACCTGCACTGCCGGGCGGGAACTCTCTGCGCTGGGAAGTCTGGGCCATTCTACAGAGCTCCAGGGTGAAGTAGGACGGGTCCTCGCTCCTCCGTGCACACCGCGCGTTTACTGGCGGGCGCTTCTGCTTGCAATGACCGTGACCAAAGGAAAAGGAACCCTCTGCCGAGTTCAATGATACCTCACGCAATAGTCCATCTTAAACAGTGAAAGTCATAAAGGTGCATGGTTAGAGTATAGCGGGCGGCCCAGTATCACACGTAGACCACACGTCATAAGTTTCACGCAAATGGGACGATGTTTGTCTGATAAGGCTGACTTCCTGCTGCCACCGGGGGC
Source organism: Etheostoma spectabile (assembly GCF_008692095.1). Taxonomy (NCBI): domain Eukaryota; kingdom Metazoa; phylum Chordata; class Actinopteri; order Perciformes; family Percidae; genus Etheostoma; species Etheostoma spectabile. The sequence continues at coordinate 20,191 of NW_022604864.1, forward strand.
CGCTATAGCCAAAGGTACATTTTTGCTCATAGGCGTCCTCAAGCCTGGACTCTCGTCAATGCTGAGAAATTCCGGCCAAATTGGACATCGTACACTCAAGTTACAACAGCTTCTTTGTTCACCGAGAAATGCTCAAAATTGCGCCACGCCCGAACCGTTGAACGAAAACTCGAGCTTTTCATAACCTTGCATCGTGAAACGAATTTGAGGTCTATCGGATGAAATCTCTAAGAGAAGATTGTTTAAGGGTAGCGCCAAGACTTGTAGGCCTTCACCCTGTTGCCACGAGGCGGCGCTGGGGCTTTCAATCAATCTCGGCCTGTAGATGTCAGGGTTGGAAATTGCTGAAAAGTTTCGAGCCAATTGCTCAGTGTACACTCAAGTTACACCCACTTCCTTTTTTCAGTGGCCCCCTACCGGATGTCGGCGCTCTACAACTTGCGCAATTGACTTTTGCGCCATTACAGCTCTTTAAATAACTTTTCATCTATAAGGTCTTAAGATGGCACGGACCAAATTGAAAGAAGTCGCACGGAAGACATCCCTAGGAGTTTCCTAAAGTACGACATGTAGAAGCGGCCAAAATCGCACAAATTTTGAACTCTCAATTCAAATCGGCGGACACCCTCTTTTGTCAAGGGCATGGCTCCAATGAGCTTCTTTGTAAGTCTTGGCGTGCTACTCGTGGGTACCACATTTTGTCGGTCTGCGTTAAACGTACCACGGTAAACGTACTGCAGGGGCTCAATTTTTTGTCACGTTTTGTATGGGGTGCTAGCGAGCCATTTTTGTGCGCGCGCATTGTCGGATAAAGGTTTCAGGAACGAGGTCACCAAGTGAAAATTGCAAATTTTGATAGAGGGAAGTAGTATTATGTGTATGCTGAGTCTGGTGGGGGGATCCTGTGGGGTGTGGTTGGCCCTGTGCGCATGGGCGCGTGCTCAAGTCTGTGAGCAACAAAGGGCCTTAGAAGAAATGGCAAAATAATTTAAGTTTCCCTCCAATTTGGAAGCCTTAGCTATGCTTACTGACAGACTGCTAATATAACTATTCCAGTTAAATGAGCCACTTCAAACGAGAGAAATGTTTGTCTTCTTCTGCTGTGGCACCCCCTACTGGCTATCAGAGACCGACGGCAGCTGGGGCCCAAGTCCGGCCTCTGACCTGAAGGGCAAATGGGGCACCCCACCCCCTGGCCACTGTCGGGGCCTTTTTTGGGATTGTCCTGTTTTGAAAATTAAACATGGACACAGAATTAGCTGGCAGTTTAAGCACAGCATCCATTTATGTCTTGGGGGGGAGAGACCTCGCCCTTTGCTGTTGTGAGATTTGAGATCACTTACTTCTAAAGAATGTGGCCCTCCAGCCAGCACCGCTGTGAAAGTGTCAGTCTGACATCCAGGGGTGTAAAGTGTGGGCAGCACCTGGGATTCAATGTGCTTGCTCAGGCAGCACATATGACAAAATTGGAACGATACAGAGAAGATTAGCATGGCCCCTGCGAAAGGATGACACGCAAATTCGTGAAGCGTTACCACATTTTGATCTGCGGGCGTGTGTCCCCCCCCGTCCCCCCCCCCCCCCCCCGAGCTGGTAAAGACAGGAAACCCTGCGCTGAAGACTGACCTGCACTGCCGGGCGGGAACTCTCTGCGCTGGGAAGTCTGGGCCATTCTACAGAGCTCCAGGGTGAAGTAGGACGGGTCCTCGCTCCTCCGTGCACACCGCGCGTTTACTGGCGGGCGCTTCTGCTTGCAATGACCGTGACCAAAGGAAAAGGAACCCTCTGCCGAGTTCAATGATACCTCACGCAATAGTCCATCTTAAACAGTGAAAGTCATAAAGGTGCATGGTTAGAGTATAGCGGGCGGCCCAGTATCACACGTAGACCACACGTCATAAGTTTCACGCAAATGGGACGATGTTTGTCTGATAAGGCTGACTTCCTGCTGCCACCGGGGGCCGCTATAGCCAAAGGTACATTTTTGCTCATAGGCGTCCTCAAGCCTGGACTCTCGTCAATGCTGAGAAATTCCGGCCAAATTGGACATCGTACACTCAAGTTACAACAGCTTCTTTGTTCACCGAGAAATGCTCAAAATTGCGCCACGCCCGAACCGTTGAACGAAAACTCGAGCTTTTCATAACCTTGCATCGTGAAACGAATTTGAGGTCTATCGGATGAAATCTCTAAGAGAAGATTGTTTAAGGGTAGCGCCAAGACTTGTAGGCCTTCACCCTGTTGCCACGAGGCGGCGCTGGGGCTTTCAATCAATCTCGGCCTGTAGATGTCAGGGTTGGAAATTGCTGAAAAGTTTCGAGCCAATTGCTCAGTGTACACTCAAGTTACACCCACTTCCTTTTTTCAGTGGCCCCCTACCGGATGTCGGCGCTCTACAACTTGCGCAATTGACTTTTGCGCCATTACAGCTCTTTAAATAACTTTTCATCTATAAGGTCTTAAGATGGCACGGACCAAATTGAAAGAAGTCGCACGGAAGACATCCCTAGGAGTTTCCTAAAGTACGACATGTAGAAGCGGCCAAAATCGCACAAATTTTGAACTCTCAATTCAAATCGGCGGACACCCTCTTTTGTCAAGGGCATGGCTCCAATGAGCTTCTTTGTAAGTCTTGGCGTGCTACTCGTGGGTACCACATTTTGTCGGTCTGCGTTAAACGTACCACGGTAAACGTACTGCAGGGGCTCAATTTTTTGTCACGTTTTGTATGGGGTGCTAGCGAGCCATTTTTGTGCGCGCGCATTGTCGGATAAAGGTTTCAGGAACGAGGTCACCAAGTGAAAATTGCAAATTTTGATAGAGGGAAGTAGTATTATGTGTATGCTGAGTCTGGTGGGGGGATCCTGTGGGGTGTGGTTGGCCCTGTGCGCATGGGCGCGTGCTCAAGTCTGTGAGCAACAAAGGGCCTTAGAAGAAATGGCAAAATAATTTAAGTTTCCCTCCAATTTGGAAGCCTTAGCTATGCTTACTGACAGACTGCTAATATAACTATTCCAGTTAAATGAGCCACTTCAAACGAGAGAAATGTTTGTCTTCTTCTGCTGTGGCACCCCCTACTGGCTATCAGAGACCGACGGCAGCTGGGGCCCAAGTCCGGCCTCTGACCTGAAGGGCAAATGGGGCACCCCACCCCCTGGCCACTGTCGGGGCCTTTTTTGGGATTGTCCTGTTTTGAAAATTAAACATGGACACAGAATTAGCTGGCAGTTTAAGCACAGCATCCATTTATGTCTTGGGGGGGAGAGACCTCGCCCTTTGCTGTTGTGAGATTTGAGATCACTTACTTCTAAAGAATGTGGCCCTCCAGCCAGCACCGCTGTGAAAGTGTCAGTCTGACATCCAGGGGTGTAAAGTGTGGGCAGCACCTGGGATTCAATGTGCTTGCTCAGGCAGCACATATGACAAAATTGGAACGATACAGAGAAGATTAGCATGGCCCCTGCGAAAGGATGACACGCAAATTCGTGAAGCGTTACCACATTTTGATCTGCGGGCGTGTGTCCCCCCCCGTCCCCCCCCCCCCCCCCCCCGAGCTGGTAAAGACAGGAAACCCTGCGCTGAAGACTGACCTGCACTGCCGGGCGGGAACTCTCTGCGCTGGGAAGTCTGGGCCATTCTACAGAGCTCCAGGGTGAAGTAGGACGGGTCCTCGCTCCTCCGTGCACACCGCGCGTTTACTGGCGGGCGCTTCTGCTTGCAATGACCGTGACCAAAGGAAAAGGAACCCTCTGCCGAGTTCAATGATACCTCACGCAATAGTCCATCTTAAACAGTGAAAGTCATAAAGGTGCATGGTTAGAGTATAGCGGGCGGCCCAGTATCACACGTAGACCACACGTCATAAGTTTCACGCAAATGGGACGATGTTTGTCTGATAAGGCTGACTTCCTGCTGCCACCGGGGGCCGCTATAGCCAAAGGTACATTTTTGCTCATAGGCGTCCTCAAGCCTGGACTCTCGTCAATGCTGAGAAATTCCGGCCAAATTGGACATCGTACACTCAAGTTACAACAGCTTCTTTGTTCACCGAGAAATGCTCAAAATTGCGCCACGCCCGAACCGTTGAACGAAAACTCGAGCTTTTCATAACCTTGCATCGTGAAACGAATTTGAGGTCTATCGGATGAAATCTCTAAGAGAAGATTGTTTAAGGGTAGCGCCAAGACTTGTAGGCCTTCACCCTGTTGCCACGAGGCGGCGCTGGGGCTTTCAATCAATCTCGGCCTGTAGATGTCAGGGTTGGAAATTGCTGAAAAGTTTCGAGCCAATTGCTCAGTGTACACTCAAGTTACACCCACTTCCTTTTTTCAGTGGCCCCCTACCGGATGTCGGCGCTCTACAACTTGCGCAATTGACTTTTGCGCCATTACAGCTCTTTAAATAACTTTTCATCTATAAGGTCTTAAGATGGCACGGACCAAATTGAAAGAAGTCGCACGGAAGACATCCCTAGGAGTTTCCTAAAGTACGACATGTAGAAGCGGCCAAAATCGCACAAATTTTGAACTCTCAATTCAAATCGGCGGACACCCTCTTTTGTCAAGGGCATGGCTCCAATGAGCTTCTTTGTAAGTCTTGGCGTGCTACTCGTGGGTACCACATTTTGTCGGTCTGCGTTAAACGTACCACGGTAAACGTACTGCAGGGGCTCAATTTTTTGTCACGTTTTGTATGGGGTGCTAGCGAGCCATTTTTGTGCGCGCGCATTGTCGGATAAAGGTTTCAGGAACGAGGTCACCAAGTGAAAATTGCAAATTTTGATAGAGGGAAGTAGTATTATGTGTATGCTGAGTCTGGTGGGGGGATCCTGTGGGGTGTGGTTGGCCCTGTGCGCATGGGCGCGTGCTCAAGTCTGTGAGCAACAAAGGGCCTTAGAAGAAATGGCAAAATAATTTAAGTTTCCCTCCAATTTGGAAGCCTTAGCTATGCTTACTGACAGACTGCTAATATAACTATTCCAGTTAAATGAGCCACTTCAAACGAGAGAAATGTTTGTCTTCTTCTGCTGTGGCACCCCCTACTGGCTATCAGAGACCGACGGCAGCTGGGGCCCAAGTCCGGCCTCTGACCTGAAGGGCAAATGGGGCACCCCACCCCCTGGCCACTGTCGGGGCCTTTTTTGGGATTGTCCTGTTTTGAAAATTAAACATGGACACAGAATTAGCTGGCAGTTTAAGCACAGCATCCATTTATGTCTTGGGGGGGAGAGACCTCGCCCTTTGCTGTTGTGAGATTTGAGATCACTTACTTCTAAAGAATGTGGCCCTCCAGCCAGCACCGCTGTGAAAGTGTCAGTCTGACATCCAGGGGTGTAAAGTGTGGGCAGCACCTGGGATTCAATGTGCTTGCTCAGGCAGCACATATGACAAAATTGGAACGATACAGAGAAGATTAGCATGGCCCCTGCGAAAGGATGACACGCAAATTCGTGAAGCGTTACCACATTTTGATCTGCGGGCGTGTGTCCCCCCCCCCCCCCCCCCCCCCCCCCCGAGCTGGTAAAGACAGGAAACCCTGCGCTGAAGACTGACCTGCACTGCCGGGCGGGAACTCTCTGCGCTGGGAAGTCTGGGCCATTCTACAGAGCTCCAGGGTGAAGTAGGACGGGTCCTCGCTCCTCCGTGCACACCGCGCGTTTACTGGCGGGCGCTTCTGCTTGCAATGACCGTGACCAAAGGAAAAGGAACCCTCTGCCGAGTTCAATGATACCTCACGCAATAGTCCATCTTAAACAGTGAAAGTCATAAAGGTGCATGGTTAGAGTATAGCGGGCGGCCCAGTATCACACGTAGACCACACGTCATAAGTTTCACGCAAATGGGACGATGTTTGTCTGATAAGGCTGACTTCCTGCTGCCACCGGGGGCCGCTATAGCCAAAGGTACATTTTTGCTCATAGGCGTCCTCAAGCCTGGACTCTCGTCAATGCTGAGAAATTCCGGCCAAATTGGACATCGTACACTCAAGTTACAACAGCTTCTTTGTTCACCGAGAAATGCTCAAAATTGCGCCACGCCCGAACCGTTGAACGAAAACTCGAGCTTTTCATAACCTTGCATCGTGAAACGAATTTGAGGTCTATCGGATGAAATCTCTAAGAGAAGATTGTTTAAGGGTAGCGCCAAGACTTGTAGGCCTTCACCCTGTTGCCACGAGGCGGCGCTGGGGCTTTCAATCAATCTCGGCCTGTAGATGTCAGGGTTGGAAATTGCTGAAAAGTTTCGAGCCAATTGCTCAGTGTACACTCAAGTTACACCCACTTCCTTTTTTCAGTGGCCCCCTACCGGATGTCGGCGCTCTACAACTTGCGCAATTGACTTTTGCGCCATTACAGCTCTTTAAATAACTTTTCATCTATAAGGTCTTAAGATGGCACGGACCAAATTGAAAGAAGTCGCACGGAAGACATCCCTAGGAGTTTCCTAAAGTACGACATGTAGAAGCGGCCAAAATCGCACAAATTTTGAACTCTCAATTCAAATCGGCGGACACCCTCTTTTGTCAAGGGCATGGCTCCAATGAGCTTCTTTGTAAGTCTTGGCGTGCTACTCGTGGGTACCACATTTTGTCGGTCTGCGTTAAACGTACCACGGTAAACGTACTGCAGGGGCTCAATTTTTTGTCACGTTTTGTATGGGGTGCTAGCGAGCCATTTTTGTGCGCGCGCATTGTCGGATAAAGGTTTCAGGAACGAGGTCACCAAGTGAAAATTGCAAATTTTGATAGAGGGAAGTAGTATTATGTGTATGCTGAGTCTGGTGGGGGGATCCTGTGGGGTGTGGTTGGCCCTGTGCGCATGGGCGCGTGCTCAAGTCTGTGAGCAACAAAGGGCCTTAGAAGAAATGGCAAAATAATTTAAGTTTCCCTCCAATTTGGAAGCCTTAGCTATGCTTACTGACAGACTGCTAATATAACTATTCCAGTTAAATGAGCCACTTCAAACGAGAGAAATGTTTGTCTTCTTCTGCTGTGGCACCCCCTACTGGCTATCAGAGACCGACGGCAGCTGGGGCCCAAGTCCGGCCTCTGACCTGAAGGGCAAATGGGGCACCCCACCCCTGGCCACTGTCGGGGCCTTTTTTGGGATTGTCCTGTTTTGAAAATTAAACATGGACACAGAATTAGCTGGCAGTTTAAGCACAGCATCCATTTATGTCTTGGGGGGGAGAGACCTCGCCCTTTGCTGTTGTGAGATTTGAGATCACTTACTTCTAAAGAATGTGGCCCTCCAGCCAGCACCGCTGTGAAAGTGTCAGTCTGACATCCAGGGGTGTAAAGTGTGGGCAGCACCTGGGATTCAATGTGCTTGCTCAGGCAGCACATATGACAAAATTGGAACGATACAGAGAAGATTAGCATGGCCCCTGCGAAAGGATGACACGCAAATTCGTGAAGCGTTACCACATTTTGATCTGCGGGCGTGTGTCCCCCCCCGTCCCCCCCCCCCCCCCGAGCTGGTAAAGACAGGAAACCCTGCGCTGAAGACTGACCTGCACTGCCGGGCGGGAACTCTCTGCGCTGGGAAGTCTGGGCCATTCTACAGAGCTCCAGGGTGAAGTAGGACGGGTCCTCGCTCCTCCGTGCACACCGCGCGTTTACTGGCGGGCGCTTCTGCTTGCAATGACCGTGACCAAAGGAAAAGGAACCCTCTGCCGAGTTCAATGATACCTCACGCAATAGTCCATCTTAAACAGTGAAAGTCATAAAGGTGCATGGTTAGAGTATAGCGGGCGGCCCAGTATCACACGTAGACCACACGTCATAAGTTTCACGCAAATGGGACGATGTTTGTCTGATAAGGCTGACTTCCTGCTGCCACCGGGGGCCGCTATAGCCAAAGGTACATTTTTGCTCATAGGCGTCCTCAAGCCTGGACTCTCGTCAATGCTGAGAAATTCCGGCCAAATTGGACATCGTACACTCAAGTTACAACAGCTTCTTTGTTCACCGAGAAATGCTCAAAATTGCGCCACGCCCGAACCGTTGAACGAAAACTCGAGCTTTTCATAACCTTGCATCGTGAAACGAATTTGAGGTCTATCGGATGAAATCTCTAAGAGAAGATTGTTTAAGGGTAGCGCCAAGACTTGTAGGCCTTCACCCTGTTGCCACGAGGCGGCGCTGGGGCTTTCAATCAATCTCGGCCTGTAGATGTCAGGGTTGGAAATTGCTGAAAAGTTTCGAGCCAATTGCTCAGTGTACACTCAAGTTACACCCACTTCCTTTTTTCAGTGGCCCCCTACCGGATGTCGGCGCTCTACAACTTGCGCAATTGACTTTTGCGCCATTACAGCTCTTTAAATAACTTTTCATCTATAAGGTCTTAAGATGGCACGGACCAAATTGAAAGAAGTCGCACGGAAGACATCCCTAGGAGTTTCCTAAAGTACGACATGTAGAAGCGGCCAAAATCGCACAAATTTTGAACTCTCAATTCAAATCGGCGGACACCCTCTTTTGTCAAGGGCATGGCTCCAATGAGCTTCTTTGTAAGTCTTGGCGTGCTACTCGTGGGTACCACATTTTGTCGGTCTGCGTTAAACGTACCACGGTAAACGTACTGCAGGGGCTCAATTTTTTGTCACGTTTTGTATGGGGTGCTAGCGAGCCATTTTTGTGCGCGCGCATTGTCGGATAAAGGTTTCAGGAACGAGGTCACCAAGTGAAAATTGCAAATTTTGATAGAGGGAAGTAGTATTATGTGTATGCTGAGTCTGGTGGGGGGATCCTGTGGGGTGTGGTTGGCCCTGTGCGCATGGGCGCGTGCTCAAGTCTGTGAGCAACAAAGGGCCTTAGAAGAAATGGCAAAATAATTTAAGTTTCCCTCCAATTTGGAAGCCTTAGCTATGCTTACTGACAGACTGCTAATATAACTATTCCAGTTAAATGAGCCACTTCAAACGAGAGAAATGTTTGTCTTCTTCTGCTGTGGCACCCCCTACTGGCTATCAGAGACCGACGGCAGCTGGGGCCCAAGTCCGGCCTCTGACCTGAAGGGCAAATGGGGCACCCCACCCCCTGGCCACTGTCGGGGCCTTTTTTGGGATTGTCCTGTTTTGAAAATTAAACATGGACACAGAATTAGCTGGCAGTTTAAGCACAGCATCCATTTATGTCTTGGGGGGGAGAGACCTCGCCCTTTGCTGTTGTGAGATTTGAGATCACTTACTTCTAAAGAATGTGGCCCTCCAGCCAGCACCGCTGTGAAAGTGTCAGTCTGACATCCAGGGGTGTAAAGTGTGGGCAGCACCTGGGATTCAATGTGCTTGCTCAGGCAGCACATATGACAAAATTGGAACGATACAGAGAAGATTAGCATGGCCCCTGCGAAAGGATGACACGCAAATTCGTGAAGCGTTACCACATTTTGATCTGCGGGCGTGTGTCCCCCCCCGTCCCCCCCCCCCCCCCGAGCTGGTAAAGACAGGAAACCCTGCGCTGAAGACTGACCTGCACTGCCGGGCGGGAACTCTCTGCGCTGGGAAGTCTGGGCCATTCTACAGAGCTCCAGGGTGAAGTAGGACGGGTCCTCGCTCCTCCGTGCACACCGCGCGTTTACTGGCGGGCGCTTCTGCTTGCAATGACCGTGACCAAAGGAAAAGGAACCCTCTGCCGAGTTCAATGATACCTCACGCAATAGTCCATCTTAAACAGTGAAAGTCATAAAGGTGCATGGTTAGAGTATAGCGGGCGGCCCAGTATCACACGTAGACCACACGTCATAAGTTTCACGCAAATGGGACGATGTTTGTCTGATAAGGCTGACTTCCTGCTGCCACCGGGGGCCGCTATAGCCAAAGGTACATTTTTGCTCATAGGCGTCCTCAAGCCTGGACTCTCGTCAATGCTGAGAAATTCCGGCCAAATTGGACATCGTACACTCAAGTTACAACAGCTTCTTTGTTCACCGAGAAATGCTCAAAATTGCGCCACGCCCGAACCGTTGAACGAAAACTCGAGCTTTTCATAACCTTGCATCGTGAAACGAATTTGAGGTCTATCGGATGAAATCTCTAAGAGAAGATTGTTTAAGGGTAGCGCCAAGACTTGTAGGCCTTCACCCTGTTGCCACGAGGCGGCGCTGGGGCTTTCAATCAATCTCGGCCTGTAGATGTCAGGGTTGGAAATTGCTGAAAAGTTTCGAGCCAATTGCTCAGTGTACACTCAAGTTACACCCACTTCCTTTTTTCAGTGGCCCCCTACCGGATGTCGGCGCTCTACAACTTGCGCAATTGACTTTTGCGCCATTACAGCTCTTTAAATAACTTTTCATCTATAAGGTCTTAAGATGGCACGGACCAAATTGAAAGAAGTCGCACGGAAGACATCCCTAGGAGTTTCCTAAAGTACGACATGTAGAAGCGGCCAAAATCGCACAAATTTTGAACTCTCAATTCAAATCGGCGGACACCCTCTTTTGTCAAGGGCATGGCTCCAATGAGCTTCTTTGTAAGTCTTGGCGTGCTACTCGTGGGTACCACATTTTGTCGGTCTGCGTTAAACGTACCACGGTAAACGTACTGCAGGGGCTCAATTTTTTGTCACGTTTTGTATGGGGTGCTAGCGAGCCATTTTTGTGCGCGCGCATTGTCGGATAAAGGTTTCAGGAACGAGGTCACCAAGTGAAAATTGCAAATTTTGATAGAGGGAAGTAGTATTATGTGTATGCTGAGTCTGGTGGGGGGATCCTGTGGGGTGTGGTTGGCCCTGTGCGCATGGGCGCGTGCTCAAGTCTGTGAGCAACAAAGGGCCTTAGAAGAAATGGCAAAATAATTTAAGTTTCCCTCCAATTGGAAGCCTTAGCTATGCTTACTGACAGACTGCTAATATAACTATTCCAGTTAAATGAGCCACTTCAAACGAGAGAAATGTTTGTCTTCTTCTGCTGTGGCACCCCCTACTGGCTATCAGAGACCGACGGCAGCTGGGGCCAAGTCCGGCCTCTGACCTGAAGGGCAAATGGGGCACCACCCCCTGGCCACTGTCGGGGCCTTTTTTGGGATTGTCCTGTTTTGAAAATTAAATGGACACAGAATTAGCTGGCAGTTTAAGCACAGCATCCATTATGTCTTGGGGGGGAGAGACCTCGCCCTTTGCTGTTGTGAGATTTGAGATCACTTACTTCTAAAGAATGTGGCCCTCCAGCCAGCACCGCTGTGAAAGTGTCAGTCTGACATCCAGGGGTGTAAAGTGTGGGCAGCACCTGGGATTCAATGTGCTTGCTCAGGCAGCACATATGACAAAATTGGAACGATACAGAGAAGATTAGCATGGCCCCTGCGAAAGGATGACACGCAAATTCGTGAAGCGTTACCCATTTTGATCTGCGGGGTGTGTCCCCCCCCGTTCCCCCCCCCCCCCCCGAGCTGTGGAAGACAGGAACCCTGCGCTGAAGACTGACCTGCACTGACGGGCGGGAACTCTCTGCGCGGGGAAGTCTGGGCCATCTACAGAGCTCCAGGGTGAAGTAGGACGGGTCCTCGCTCCTCCGTGCAACCGCGCGTTACTGGCGGGCGCTTCTGCTTGCAATGACCGTGACACAAAGGAAAAGGAACCCTCTGCCGAGTTCAATGATACCTCACGCAATAGTCCATCTTAAACAGTGAAAGTCATAAAGGTGCATGGTTAGAGTATAGCGGGCGGCCCAGTATCACACGTAGACCACACGTCATAAGTTTCACGCAAATGGGACGATGTTTGTCTGATAAGGCTGACTTCCTGCTGCCACCGGGGGCCGCTATAGCCAAAGGTACATTTTTGCTCATAGGCGTCCTCAAGCCTGGACTCTCGTCAATGCTGAGAAATTCCGGCCAAATTGGACATCGTACACTCAAGTTACAACAGCTTCTTTGTTCACCGAGAAATGCTCAAAATTGCGCCACGCCCGAACCGTTGAACGAAAACTCGAGCTTTTCATAACCTTGCATCGTGAAACGAATTTGAGGTCTATCGGATGAAATCTCTAAGAGAAGATTGTTTAAGGGTAGCGCCAAGACTTGTAGGCCTTCACCCTGTTGCCACGAGGCGGCGCTGGGGCTTTCAATCAATCTCGGCCTGTAGATGTCAGGGTTGGAAATTGCTGAAAAGTTTCGAGCCAATTGCTCAGTGTACACTCAAGTTACACCCACTTCCTTTTTCAGTGGCCCCCTACCGGATGTCGGCGCTCTACAACTTGCGCAATTGACTTTTGCGCCATTACAGCTCTTTAAATAACTTTTCATCTATAAGGTCTTAAGATGGCACGGACCAAATTGAAAGAAGTCGCACGGAAGACATCCCTAGGAGTTTCCTAAAGTACGACATGTAGAAGCGGCCAAAATCGCACAAATTTTGAACTCTCAATTCAAATCGGCGGACACCCTCTTTTGAAGGGCATGGCTCCAATGAGCTTCTTTGTAAGTCTTGGCGTGCTACTCGTGGGTACCACATTTTGTCGGTCTGCGTTAAACGTACCACGGTAACGTACTGCAGGGGCTCAATTTTTTGTCACGTTTGTATGGGGTGCTAGCGAGCCATTTTTGTGCGCGCGCATTGTCGGATAAAGGTTTCAGGAACGAGGTCACCAAGTGAAAATTGCAAATTTTGATAGAGGGAAGTAGTATTATGTATGCTGAGTCTGGTGGGGGGATCCTGTGGGGTGGGTTGGCCCTGTGCGCATGGGCGCGTGCTCAAGTCTGTGAGCAACAAAGGGCCTTAGAAGAAATGGCAAAATAATTTAAGTTTCCCTCCAATTGGAAGCCTTAGCTATGCTTACTGACAGACTGCTAATATAACTATTCCAGTTAAATGAGCCACTTCAAACGAGAGAAATGTTTGTCTTCTTCTGCTGTGGCACCCCTACTGGCTATCAGAGACCGACGGCAGCTGGGGCCAAGTCCGGCCTCTGACCTGAAGGGCAAATGGGGCACCCCACCCCCTGGCCACTGTCGGGCTTTTTTGGGATTGTCCTGTTTTGAAAATTAAACATGGACACAGAATTAGCTGGCAGTTTAAGCACAGCATCCTTTATGTCTTGGGGGGGAGAGACCTCGCCCTTTGCTGTTGTGAGATTTGAGATCACTTACTTCTAAGAAATGTGGCCCTCCAGCCAGCACCGCTGTGAAAGTGTCAGTCTGACATCCAGGGGTGTAAAGTGTGGGCAGCACTGGGATTCAATGTGCTTGCTCAGGCAGCACATATGACAAAATTGGAACGATACAGAGAAGATTAGCATGGCCCCTGCGAAAGGATGACACGCAAATTCGTGAAGCGTTACCACATTTTGATCTGCGGGGCGTGTGTCCCCCCCGTCCCC
>NW_022604865.1:0-14229 GCF_008692095.1 Etheostoma spectabile
CCCGCTGGTGTCCTTCAGCAAAAAACTAACGTGATACGTTATGTAACAGGACATAACCTAGCTGTTCTGTGTCAGAAACAATAGCTACAGAATTATACTGCATGCTCAAATTACATCTAGGTCACTCAAGGATGAAAACATACACACATACACTGGCAAATCAGAACACACACACACACACACACACACACAACACACACACCACACACACACACACACAGGCAAGATGCTTAGCTTAGGTGCTTAAGACAAAAAAGGGTTGCATTTCAAAGACACATTTTCATTTTCAATCTAATAAACTTCTCCCTGAAGACATTTGAAGTGTTCTTGTGTAATAAGGTGTGTGTGTGTTTGTGTGTGCTGGTATTCCAGTGTATGTTGTATGTTTCATTATGTAGCGTTGTCCCAGTCCAGTCTATATGATGATCAGACACACTATAGTAGATAATGTCTGGGTGTCCCGCACCCCTCGCTCTTCCTTCTTTCTATCCCTGTTCCTTTTTTAATTCAAACCAGAATTGTGCTGATGTATGTATGTCACTGCTTATTCAAATCAGCCTTAGAATAAGCTGGATGTAATATGTTTGGTAATACAAGGATGAGAGACTTCTACAGCAGTTTTGTGGTGATTTAATGTATCGATCTACGCAATGAAATATATCCCATTCTTAATTCTTGTTCTTTTTATTCTCTCTTTTTCTGGGCCTTTCAGTTACTATACACAAGCATTCTTTGTCAGTCCATGTATATCTGTATGTCTGATCTGTCCAATCAGAGGGCTGCACATTGTAGCTCAATCAGCACATTCACGTTTCACATGTGCACAAATAGCACACACACACACACACACACACACACCACACACCCACACACACACCACACCACACACCACACACACCACACACACACACACCACAAACACACACACACACACACCGCCACTACACACGGACAATGAGTATGCAGAAATAACAACACTCATTTGTGGTTCTGAGAAATGTTTAAAAAAAATCTCATCTAGTCGGTTTCTTCAGCTACTAACTGTTATGTTGCTCAAGATGATTCTAACATATCTGAGACTGAATACTCACTTTTTAAACCCTTTAAAGTTGAGTATTTTTACAGTAAGTGATCCAGGAAATGTTTTAATGAATGCAAGAGTAGAGCAAACTTATTTAAACTGCTGTTACAAGCTATCTAGTCCAGTCCAGTCTATCTAGTCCAGTCTATCTAGTCAATCTATCTAGTCCCTTGATGTTCCACTTCAGGATTGCTCCAGTGCTGCAGAATTTCCACCAGATGCAGGCATTTATCAATTCCTTCCCTGTCTTTGAGTTGGAATTTTTAAACTCTGGTGAATATCTGAGGACTATGGTTGACTGCTTCTCAGATGTCTGCAGGGTAACTCCAGACAGCCAGCTAGACTATCTGTCCAATCTAAGGTTTTTTTACAGCCGCTCCGTGTGAGCTTAGCGATGACGTTTGTGATTGGTTTAAGAAATGCCAATATCCTAGAACATGTTTTTCACCCATCCCGGATGTTGTGTGGATTAGCCAACCCCTCCTCTGCTCCGCAGCGTGTGGATGCTCTGGGCAAAGTAAGACTACAGGCCATTAGAATGAAAGAGGTAAAGGATCCTTTTTAATAAGCAAATTACCCAGAGTTGATGGTGACATTTTTAGTACTGTGTCATGTCATTGCTGCCACCTCAGGCTGTGAAACATTTCCAACACGAGAGAAATGTTCAAAGTTACACATTAGATGTTTTGGCTGAACATGATAATATGCTATCAAGAACTGCACCTGCGCGTTTGACAATCATTAAAGCTTTTGTCAAACCATAGCACAGGAAGGGTTTGATGTGTGTGTGTGTGTGTGTGTGTGTGTGTGTGTGTGTGTGTGGGTGCGTGTGCGCGTGCGTGCGTGCGTGTTAAAGATGGAGTAATTAATCACTGTGTATGCCAAGATGTTGTTTTCCATGTTTGCCAGATTTAAAACGGCTGGATCCCACTGTGAGATTAGCCATCTGTAATAAAAGTTTTCTGTTTCAATTTTCTCATATCGCAGAAGAGTTGTAGCTCACTTTGCTTCTGCTGATAACACAAGCCAACAGCCACACTAGAGGTAGACTAAAATCATCAAAGTGAGAAGAGACCATTTTACATGCAGGAAGCACTTACAGACACAAAAAACAGAGCTGGCGTTTTCTAACAGAGTGGTTTCTGACCTTTTATCACTTACTCTCGCAGTTGCGTTTCAGCTCCTTTTGCTTTTGCACATTGTATGTTGATCATGTCATAGATCCCTAACTGCCACCAGAGACCCGTATTAAAGATCTTGTCTTGAAGTGTTGACAGTTCACACAGATAAACAGACACAAAGAGTGCGGCAAATCCTGGCTCCACCACACATGCTGAGTACAGTGACATCGGTCCATTACAGGGATGCCGGTCCCGTTAACCTTCAGAGATTTCATTGCATATTTGCAGTTGGACCTCTTTAAACCTTTGAAAGTACACACAAACACGCTTTTCAGGATTGTTATCCAAACCTTTTTCACACTATACGGGAATCCTGCATGAGCGTGATAGGACAGGAAGCTGTGGGCATAATCAGTTTACCATGTACCATGACGTTTTTTTTTCAAGGTAATTGGATGTATCCTCTGAAACACCGTCACAGCCTGTGTCTCTCACTTTTGGTCTTCCATTGAACAGTTCTCCCTGGCAGACACGTTTCTTCTCCTTTTTTTGACATCCTGCTTTGATAAATGGTTTGAATTGTAAATCCTCCCCCCTTGGCTGGGGTTTTTTGTTGTATAATAACTGCAATGAGTTTCACTGACATCAGGATACCACGTAACCATTCAACAGAACGTAGACATGATGGATTCAAATTGATTATGTTGCCATTGATCATTCTTAGTAAGGTTATTATTGCTAACCGTCAGCTATCAACGTCGGTTTTAGCTACAGCAATTTTAAATCAGCTTGAAAGCAACAAGGTTATGGAAATTCCCTAAGACTTTTATTAAAATTTAAATGATATTTAAGGGGACAAAATCTACAGGAAATAATTTCTGTGTAGAAAATGAGAGCTGGCTCCGTATATGAAAGGATGCTATAGTATTTAGATGACTACTTGATATTGGGAGTTAAAGATTCCACAGAACCCATTTTTTATAATGAATATCGTGATTAGCGCAGCTTTAACATTGGCTTTCTTCTGTATTGCCGCTGTTAACTGAACTGAGCTATAATGATGATGTGGTGGATAGAATAAACTGTATGCATTAACAAAATTTATGTAATGTAAGTCAGTATAACATCTGTGCAATAGACTACCTTTAGGGTTATAATGTTTAATCATTCAGAGTCACTGACTCAACTCTTTGACATTTAAAAAACGTATAATCAGGATACTGTGTAATTGCCACAAATTGTCCCTACTTTTGTTAACTGATCATTTATTCACTGACCCCTTAAGTATCCACCGTATCCATAATTGAGTATAATTTAATTATCTGGCTTTGCTTTATGGCTTGCACTGAACATAGAGAGGGACACTACTACATGTCACACGTCCATGAGGGAAATGTCGCCTGTAGCTTTTTGTTTTGAGCTGTGTGTTATCGAGCCCGGCAGTGTCATTTTTCCTCTCTCCCAAATGTCTGTGTTCTCTGCCTGTATTGTGTGTGTGGTGTGTGTGTGTGTGTGTGTGCGTGTGTGTATGCGCATCTTGATTCCCAGAGGGGGCCCGTTGCTGGCAGAGTAGAACAGTTGTCATCACCGTGCCTAGGGCAGCCTCTGGGACAATCTGTCCTCCCTGAAGGATTCTCCACTGGAGCGACATCAGAGCTGACATGCGGGAGGAACAGCAGAGAGCCGAGGTTGATTTGAGAACCCAGAGCTGTCGAACAAGACACAGCAGAGCACTGAAATGGGCAAAAATTTCAGTTTGCAGCGCGCTCGTGGTTAAAGGCCAGAGGCTATAGATCCAGCTGTTTCAAAGTCATCTCAATGGTCAAATATCTGTGTGTGTTCAAACAGTACAGAACACAGCTGTTGCTGCTGCGGACATTTCCTCATGCCTTGATTAAGAAAAAAAGAAAACCGTTTACTTTAGATGGTACCGGTAATTGGTGGCATCTTCAAGGGCTACAAATGCCTTAAGGCGCTTTCAGTGAAAGTGGCAACATTCGCCTACCTCTCACCTGTTGCATCAATGTCAGCTTTATCTATAATTACAGTGATAAATAACCTCTTAGACTTTACCCCTCTACAAAAAATATATGGCCATGCACTTGTTAGGCACCCACACAACAACTGATGGACCAGCAGTATCATTTGTTTGTCAAAAAAACAGCAAGAACTCTTAATTGAAGATTTAAACATTTTATGGTGTTTGTAAAAGACCTACATGCATGTTGCATTAATGACTGCTGCACAGGTGGGAGCTGGGAATAGTGTCTTATTTTTCACTGGAGACACAGATATAAACATAAATATGTGATAAAGATGGATGTCATATCCTGCTCCAGTCAATATGACCAAGTCTTCCGGGAAATAACAAGCCTCATAAAAGCCATCTGCTTGTGCTTCCAGTCACCAGTAGATTAATGAGATGTGGTAAAAGGGCTCATCATTATTGTCTCATTACCACCTCAACTCAACTCACAAAGAGGCTTAGTCAGGTTTTAAATTGTCAGGACATGTAGAGTAGGTTCAGTTTGAGCTTCCTGAAAAGTTAATTGGTTGGTGACATTACCTACCTTAAAATATAGGATAAAGGTGATTTTGTCTTCAGATTTTCAGAGATGTCATATACTAAGTTACAGGTTAATGTACTTATGTTGTGACATCTGTGTGATAATGTGCTTTGCAAAGTCAGAGCACATCTCAAAAACAGAATCAAGAGACATGTGGTAGCAGTCAGCAAACTATATTGTCAGGGTAATGATGTAAGTTTACTGTCTCTTGCGTTTCCAAAATGTCTTGAACAATGACTTACAAGGAGCTATATGAAATAAAAATGGCAATGTATTTCCATATGAAATTCAAAAGTACAGACAGAAGACAGTCCAGAGAGTGGTGCATTCATCTGTTCAGCTTGCAAAGCGTTGGTGCTGATGTGGTGCTTCTATTAAATTGTTGCTTAAGAGAATGCCGGCTGAACTTTGCCAGACCATGAAATGAAGATTGTGGATTGGAGTTATACTTTAAATTGATTCTTGACCCTAAAACAAGGCCCAAAGCATCTCATGTTCAGCCACTGTAACAAGTAGTTAAAGAAAATATCCTATTTTTTTCCTATTGTCCTGCAGCTCAGTTCAAGCAGAACAGCCCTGGCCACTGTTGGAGACATGTTTTTTAAAAAAAAAAAAAAAAATATATATATATATATATATATATATATATATATATATATATATATATATATGTATCATTGCAGATCATTGTTTGAATTTCGCTACATTTTCCTGAAGAAACAGGTCTCATTACTTTTTGTTGTTTGACAGAAATTACAGGTTGGAGTTTTATCACAAATTGGTTGAGAACATTTTATATTACAACAAGGGTTTGAAAGGAGCACTCTGCAGGTGAGAGAAAAAAAAAAAAAACTAATGGCAAATTCAGCATTGACCGCATTTTGTATCTGCCAGAAGTCAAAGTCGACCAAGCCTGCTTAATGGCTGGGTTCACAGTACAGTGGCTAAAAGCAGCATCCGGGTGGCTAAGTTGACACACGACATGTAACTGCGACCTATAATTCTGTCAAACGCTCTCTAGATTGGGTGATGTTGATTTGTGTTTGTCTTTTTCTTAATCAAACAGTATTGGCATTTATGCTGTCTGTTTGGCTAGTCTTGTGATTGACAGTTGATTTCTCTAAGTCCCCTGTTTTAGTTTTTTACAATTTGTGTAGTTGTGTTTGGTTCTGGTGGCTATTATTGCTGATCCTATCTAAGAAGTTCATCATGGGCTAATTCCAATATACTGGAAATATAAAATATTCCTTTAACCTACTAAGACCTGGGTGTGAGATTTAAGTTGTAACTTACCACATTATATGTGGGTTTGGAACTATCTTAGCGGTGCAACCTTTAAAAAGTAAGTAGTGCATAAACTCAGATTTAAGATTGAATTTACATTCAAATAACGATAATGAACCAGCTGTTTGCAACCCAGAGCTGATGTTGTGCAGGTTGCTTCACTTTTCTCTCAGTCAGGTACAATTCTCTCAAATGATCAACGCACATACATAGGTGTTTTGAGCTTACTGTGTGAAATTTTACAGCCACTCTGGATTGACATCTCCCTTAATCTAATGTAAATACCTTTTGATTAAAGGTTAACGGTATCCTCTTTAAAGTATACAATATATAATACTTCCCAGAATATAGCCCTGTCTTTTTAGAGAGTTTTATCTTACTAAAAACAGAACTCGTTTGTGTTCGTCTTCTGCTCTACATGGTATCTCTACTGTATTGTCTTTGAAATGCACCCTTTTTGTCTTTACACCTAAGCCTCTAAGCCCGTTGTTCTGTGCGTGTGTGTGTGTGTGTGTGTGTGTGTGTGTGTGTGTCACAGCTCAGCGGTATACGTTTACCCGTGGCCTCATAAGTGATAGTGACGATAAGGAAAGAAGAGCTGGAGCAGAGAGAATGAGGGTGGCATGCAACTGGAAGGATGCTGTGAGGGTAATGAGGGATGATGTGGTATGAAGAAGCACGAGTAAGGAATGGAAAACAGTGAAGGTCAGATAAGCAGAAATGCAGATGGAAAGTAGAAGGAAAAGGATACAAAGAAAGCAAAACGTTTGGTTGTAATGAAAACCTGTCACAAGAAAGTTTTAATTTTCTACAGAGCTTCTGGTTGATTGTTGCTATTGTCACTTACAGTAGTCACCGTGGGTGGTTTTATTTTGTTCACACTTTAAGTGCTCTATGTTGTTATTCCTGGGGGAAAAAGCAAAGCACATATCAAATACACTAAAATTGAATGGAAGTGTGATGAAATATAAAAGGGACGAAAAAGTGGGATGAAGGGCAGGAGATTAAATCTGTATATGTCAAAGGACGAGACAAGGATTTACCATCTGAAACCATGCAATTATTCCCTCAGTTACTGCATGCCCTACAAACACACACACACACCACACACACACACAGACGCAAACACCATATTTACTGAGCTGCATCCACAGTGCTGGAGTAGGGGTGTGTGTGTCCAAGCTGATAGCACATAATAACTTTTGTGTACCATCAATGGGAAATGCACATACCCTATTCAATGTTGACGATAAACACACCACACCACACCCAACACACACATACACACACACACACCACACACACACACACACACACACACACACACACACACACAACACACACACAACACAACACATACACACACACACACCACACAAGACATCACGCCACAGCTAGAACTTTTTGAGCTGACTAACTCTGGCTTGTCCCAGTTGCTGTGAGCCTAAGCAGAGGAACTGCTCTTACACACCCACACAGGCTAGTATGGCTTGCATGACATTGGTGTCACTGTAACATCGGGTCAAACTGTGTGTGTATGTGTGAGGTGAATCACTCTGACAAGAGACAATGATGATGATAAGGTTAAAGTGGGTATATGTAACTTGCTTACATTTCATCCTCTGGGAGCTATTAATATCTGTGAAATATGTTGTACCGATTCATTTAGTAGATGTTCAAGTGTTCATTAGTGATTATGTGAAACTTTAATGAAAAATCATGAGGATCCATCCTCTGGGGACCATGAATATTTTGCAAAAAATGTCACGGGGTATCCAAAAGTTAAGTCTAGATGTTTCAGTCTAGATAAAGTGACTGACCAACACTGCCATCCCCGAGAGCCACAGTGAAGTGAAGATATGACCGTGAAGATATAAAGCCACAATCCAGAATGTATTTGTGAGATATTCAAGCATGAGGAATTAGGTGGCTAACAGCTGAACATTGCTTCCTTTGCCTGTACTTCTGCTATACACTTTTTACACAAAGAAGTTAAAATGTAATGTTCTCTCTCTCACATTAATATTTTTGGATCATGTTCAAATATCCTTGTTTGGGCTACAATAGGCAAACTGAATGTTATACACCATTTTTCAATTTGCTGTTTTACACATAGTTTGAGGATGAGAGTGCACCATTAGGTCTATTAATTATATAATATCTATAATTATAACAGCAAACAGACAGACTTCTTTGTTTAGACTGATGAAGTAAAATGACTTTATATGATAAACTAGTATAATTCCCTCTGGAATGTAAGATGTGTACCCTGGAAGCGAAAATAAATGAGGTTGATGATAATTTGGGAATGATTATCTTCCCACTACGTGAAAAACTACAGAAGGAACTGCCCAACAAAACTCCAGGCAATTCGACTTTAATACAGAGCAGAGGAGAATGCCTCTACGTGACCACTTTTTTCCAAACACTGAAACTGACCGCCAGTCGATAAAAGCTGTACCCTGGAGGAATGTTATATCAAGAAACCACTACTTTAAGGAGCAAAGGCCACACTAGATTTCTCAGACAACGCAAACAGACTGACCTCACATAATGAAATATGAGTTATTCAGTAGCTTAGGGTCAGTAATGCTTAGTGCTGAGATATTGCACCAGCACATTATCTCCCACACAGCCAGGAGGCAGTCAGGGCCTGGCCACTTTAAACCCAGAGCTGTTGCTGTAGCGTGCAATGAACTTCACCAGCAGCAAACACTGGACAGATCAGTTTCACCACTGGTTTTTCAATGAAAGAGACATGAGAAAGTTATGAACAATTATAAAAACCTGCTAAAAAAAAGTTATTCAACGTGGATTACTGTTGTGGTTGGGGTTTTTTTTGGGGGTTATTTTCCCGTTTGGCCTTCCCTGTGTTTCTTCCCGGTTTTCCTCCCTAGTCTGGTGTCATAGATTCTGTCTTGTGTTTCCCCTGTGTGTGTTTGTTATGCTTCTGCTTTATTTTGGTAGTCAGCTTCCTGTCTTGTCTTGTCTTATTAGTCTAGCTTTACTTTGTTTGTCTGATTGTCCTGCCCGCCCCAATGTGATCCACCTGACGTCTCACCTGTTTCCCCATTACCTCGTTACCTCTTGTATTTAACCCCAGTGTTTCCTTTGTCTCTTGTCGGATCATTCTGGTTGTTCCCCTGTCTTTTCGTCACCTTGTTGCAGTGTTCCTTATTTCGTTCCTGTTCCCTTATCCTGGTTATTGTTTGTTTTGCATCTTTTTGGTATTCTCCTTTTCCTCCTTGGATTTTGGATGTTCGTCAATCCTCGAGGCTTACGTTGTGTTTTGGACATAAAAACTTTTTGTGTTCTTACTCCTGCCTGCCTCCTCCTCACTGCATTTGGGTCCGATCCTCATACCCCCGTAACATAATGATCCGACCAGCTATGGACCCGCAGCCTTCGAGAGTTTTGGACAGCTGGAGTATGCCGTTGGCCGGTTCATCGTCGAGCTGGGAAACCACGGACGTGGGGCGCCGACTTAGCATCTGTTCCCGATAAGGAACGCTGTGACAAGCAAGCCCGGGCTCTTTGAGGTCCAGGCATGAAGACCCTACTCCGGGAGGTCTACCAACTGGAAGCCAGCCTGCAAGTCATTCTTACCCCCACCAGTGAGCTGGCGCCTAGTGTTCCAGACCCCAGCTGACGAACGACCGCCGCCGCGGAGCCCCAGCTGACAACTGCCGCCGCCGTGGAGCACCAGCTGACGACTAACCGCCGGCCGCGGAGCCCCAGCGAACTGCCAACCCGCCGCGGAGCCCCAGCTGACGACTGCTGCCGCCGCGGAAGATCCCCAGCCGCCAGCTTCCGCCGTTAAGGCGGATCCCCCAGCCGCCGGCTCCCGCCATTGAGGCGGATCCCCAGCCGCCGGCTCCCGCCGTCGAGACGGATCCCCAGCCAACGCTCTCGCCGTCGAGACGGATCCCCAGCCGCCGCTCCCGCCGTCGAGGCGGATCCCCAGCCGCCGACCCCTGCCGTTGAGGTCGGACTCCCGCCGCCGACCCCCGCCGTGAGGCGGACTCCCCGGCCCGCCGACCCCCCCGCCTTTGAGGCGGACTCCTGGCCGCCGACCCCCGCCGACGATGCGGCTTCCGCCGCCGTGCTCCTCCGACGAGGCGGTTCCCCAGCCGCGCTGACCGGGCCTTGGACTCTAGGCCGACTTACCTCCTCTGAACTTGCCAGGTACTCAGCGTCACTGACCCCGCTGGCGCTCGGTGGTCCTGGTCCCCGGCCGACGGCCAACCTTTGTGGCCCTCGTCGCGGTTGCGCCCCCGACCCCCACCGGTGTCTGGGCCCTCTGCCCCTCTGGCATTGGCTCCCGGGTCCCCCTGGTCCCGGTTCCGGGGGTCCCCCGGGACTCAGTCCCCTGGCTTCCTCCGGTCCTGGCCTTAGTCCCAGGTCCGCAGGAACCCCTGTTCCCCCGGTTTTTTCTTCTCCCAGTCTCCCTGGCCTTGTGTCTGTCCCTGTCTCTGTGTTTGTCCCCGTCACTGTGTCTATACCCGTCCCTGTCTCTGTGCCTGTTCGTGTCTCTGTCCCAGTGTTGTTCCTGTGCCTGCGTCTGTCCCCAGGCTTGTCCCAGTCCCGGTGTTTGTCTCTGTTCCAGTCTTTGTCCCTATCCCCGGTCACTGTCTCTGTCCCTGTCACCCATTCCTGTCCCTGTCTTCTTCCTGTCCCTGTGTCTACCCCATCCCAATTGGGCCTACACCTGAGCCGTCTGTAGTCTCACCGTCCTCGTCCGTCCCGTTTATTGACCGCGTCTGTCCCACCTGTTTGTTCCGAGTCTAGCCCCCCCCCAGTGAGATTCCCTACCACGCCCCCCTGTGGGCTTTTTTGTATCCCTCCTGTGCCTCTCCGTAGGCTTTCTCCTGTGCTCCTCGTGCGCCCTCTGCTGGGCTTTCCGTGCGGCCCCACCGTGGGCTTCTTTCTTTGCGTCCCTCGTGTGCCTCTCCGTAGCTTTCTCGTGCTCCTCGTGCGCCCTGCTGGCTTTTCCGTGCGCCCTCCCGTGGGCTTCTTCGTGTCCATCTCTGGAGGCTTTCTTAGTATTCCTCGTGCTCCTCGTGCGCCCTCTAGCGGGCTTTTCCGTGGCTACGTCTGGCGCCCTCTCGTGAGAATTTCGGTATACCCGCTCTTGGGTCCCTAGTGCGCCTCTCGCGTGGGCACCCTTGTACATCCCCTCGCGCCTCGTAATGCCCTTTCTTGGTCTATCTCCTGTCCCAGTGTTCGTTAGTCACGCCATACTCCCTGTGTCTCTGTATATTTCTCTCCTTTTTCTGTTTGTTTCTCTTTGTCCTGGGTTAGTGTCTCCCCTGCTTTGTATGGACACAGTTATCAGTGAGAAACTTATGAGATCATGAAAGTTGTTTCAGAATGTAAATGTCTGTTGTTCTTCTTCTTTCAAGTCTGGTGTAGTGTTTTCTTCTAAATCCAGAGAGCCTTCTGTTGGTTGGTTGGTTTGTGTGTTTTTTTTTAGGGAGAGATAATGGTAAACGTGTGTATGTATGTGTATCATGCTCTCTTGATTTATCTGTTTGGTATGCCCGTACAGGCTCTACAACTATAGTAATTTGTTACGTCTGTGTGTATGTACATTATTTACCGGATCCTGTATGTTTATTTATGCATCTACATGAGTTGTTATGTCTTAAGGACCTGTCGTTCCTTACAGTGTTTGCTGTCAGCCAACCCTTGATGTTTGCCTTTTTGTTTTTTTCTTGTTGTAGCTAAACATCATCATTCTTCAGCTTTCTCTGGTGGCACTCTGCTCTCTTCCCCCACCTGTCTCCTGTCCCTGTGTTGGTATCTCCCTCGTTTTGTCCCTCTCTTTGGTCTAGTCACGTCTCATTCTGTCCCCAGTCTTCGTGCTCTGTCTCTTTTTGCTCCCTGTCTGCCTGTCTTCTCTGTGTTCTCCTTCCGTCTTCCTTCTGTTTGCCTGGTCTCGTGTTGTTGTTTTTTTTCCCTCTCTGCTTGGTCTCCTTTGGTCCCTGTCTGTCCCGCTCCCTTGTTGTCTCTTTCCATGTTTCACTCTCTGCCCCCTGCCTCCCTGCGTTTTCCTCTTCTCCCCTTTGTTTGTCCGTCTGCCCTCCACGTCCCTCTCTCTGTCTCTCTGCCTGCCCTCTCGCTCTCTTTTGATTCGGTTGTCTGTCTCTTTGCCTCCCTCTCCGTTCACCTAGTCTTTCTGTGTTCACCTCGCTCTGTCCCTCTGCTTCCTTCTTTCCCATTTGTTTGTGGGGTGTCTCGCCCTCCTCTGTGTGTCGGGTGTTTCCCACGTTCTGTCTCTCTTTTTCCTGTGTCCGTCCTGCTCTCTGGGTTTTGTTTTTTTTTTTTTTCCCTTTTTTACCTTGTTTGTGTGGGTGACTCACCCTGTTCCTCTCCCTTTCTCCGTCCACCCCCGTCTCTCTGTGTCCTTCTCCCTCTCTCCGTGTGCTCCGTTTGCTCCCTGTGCCGCGCTGTCCCTGATGGCTTCCTGGCTCCTTTCTCTCGGTCCCTCTCCTCCAGTCCCTCACCTGTGTGTCTCTCTCTGCTCAATGTCTGTCTCTCCCTTTCTTCCATCGCTCTGTCTCTTGTGCTTTTGTGCCTGTCTGTCTTGTTCTTGTCCCTCTCGCTTCCTTGTTTTCTTTTTGTTTGTGTGGGTGTCCTGTCTATACTGCTCTCTGCGTCTTCTCCCACCTGTCCCTTGGGTTTGTGTCTGTCGTCTTGTCCTTTGTGTCCTTCCTTCACTTTGTTCTGTTTGCTCTTTGTCTCTCGCTCTCTGTCACTCTCTCTCTTTCTACAAATGCGTCTCTGCCTTTTTCTCTTCCTCTGTCTGTCTTACTCTCTGTGCCTTTCCCTCTATTACCCCGCTCACCCTCTCCCTGTGTCCGTACCCTTAGCCCCTCCTTGGTCTTTTCTCCTCTGTTCCCTCGCTTGCCTCCTGTCCTCCACCCGTTTTTTCTGGACGCCTTCGGGCCTTCGTCCTTGTGCCTTTGGTCAGCGCTCTTTCCTCTACCCTCCTCCTCGTTCGTCCCATTACCTTCCCTCTTTTCATCTGGTCCCCCTTTCGTCTTGTCTTTTCTTGCCATTTCGCCTTGTTTTCTCGTTTTTTTTGTCCTCTTTCCCTTTGTTGTCTTTTTACCTTTTTGTCTCCCTTTTTTTTCTCTGCTTGTATTTCCTGGCCTGTCTCCTTGTCCCTTTCATGTAGTCCCGGTTGTCTGGTCTTTTCCCCCAGCCTCCCTTGCCTCCTCGCCTCCTTCTTCTCCTCCCCTCGCTTTCTTGCCTCCTTTGTTTCCTGCTTCCTCGTCTCCTCTTCGTCTCGGCCCCTCTCTCCGTCCCGGTCCTCTCTCTGCTCCCTCCTCCCAGTCCCTCTCTCCTTCCCAGTCCCTCTCTCGCTCCTCATTCCTTCCTCTTCGGTCCTGCTCCTGTCTCCCCTTCAATCCCTCGTTGTGCCTCTTCCTCGTTCCCAGTTCTAGCTTCCTTTGTCCGTGCTTCCCTATGCCCTTGTCCCCCGTGCTCCGGGTTTCCTTCTGTCCCCTAGTTTCTCCCGTCCCTTGGCCCCTCTTTTCCAGTGTCTTCCGCCCTTACTGGGTTTTTTTTTGTTCTCTTTTGGGTTTTTGTTTGGGTTTTTGACATCGGTATCTGTCTTTGGGGGGTCTGTTGTGTTGGGTTTTTTTTGGGGGTTATTTTCCCGTTTTGGCCTTCCCTGTGTTTTCTTCCGTTTTCTCCCTAGTCTGGTGTCATAGATTCTGTCTTGTGTTTCCCTGTGTGTGTTTGTTATGCTTCTGCTTCTTTGGTAGTCAGCTTCCTGTCTTGTCTTGTCTTATTTAGTCTAGCTTTACTTTGTTTTCTGATTGTCCTGCCCCGCCCCAATGTGATCCACCTGACGTCTCACCTGTTCCCCATTACCTCGTCCTCTTGTATTTAACCCCAGTGTTTTCCTTTGTCTCTTGTCGATCATTCTGGTTGTTCCCCTGTCTTTTCGTCACCTTGTTGCAGTGTTCCTTATTTCGTTCCTGTTCCCTTATCCTGGTTATGTTTGTTTTTGCATCTTTTTGGGTATTCTCCTTTTCCTCCTTGGATTTTGGATGTTCGTTCCATCGAGGCTTACGTTGTGTTTTGGACAATAAAAACTTTTTGTGTTCTTACTCCTGCCTGCCTCCTCCTCACTGCTTTGGTCCGATCCTCATACCCCCGTAACAGA
>NW_022604866.1:0-59462 GCF_008692095.1 Etheostoma spectabile
ACCCCCGCCGTTGAGGCGACTCCCGTCCGCCGACCCCCGCCGTTGAGGCGGACCCTGGCCGCCGACCCCCCGCCGACGAGGCGGGCCTTCCGTCCGCCGACCCCCCGCCGACGAGGCGGGCTTCCGGCCGCCGGCTTCCGCCGACGAGGCGGCTTCCGGCCGCCGGCTCCCGCCGACGAGGCGTTTCCCCAGCCGCCGCTGACGCGGCGCCATTGACTCTAGGCCGACTTACTCCTCTGAACTTGGCCAGGTACTCACGTCACTGAACCCGGCTGGCGCTCGGTGGTCCTGGTCCCCGGCCGACGGCCAACCTTTGTGGCCCTCGGTCGGCGGTTGGCGCCCCTGACCCCCAGCCGGTGTCTGGGCCTCTGCCCTCTCTGGGCTTGGCTCCCGGGTCCCCCTGGTCCCGGTTCCGGGGGTCCCCCGGGACTCAGTCCCCTGGCTTCCTCCGTCCTGGCCTTAGTCCCAGGTCCGCAGGAACCCCTGTTCCCTCCCCCGTTTTTTTCTTCTCCCAGTCTCCCTGGCCTTGTGTCTGTCCCTGTCTCTGTGTTTGTCCCCGTCACTGTGTCTATACCCGTCCCTGTCTCTGTGCCTGTTCGTGTCTCTGTCCCAGTGCTTGTTCCTGTGCCTGCGTCTGTCCCCAGGCTTGTCCCAGTCCCCGGTGTTTGTCTCTGTTCCAGTCTTTGTCCCTATCCCGGTCACTGTCTCTGTCCCTGTCACCATTCCTGTCCCTGTCTTCCTTCCTGTCCCTGTGTCTACCCCATCCCAATTTGTGCCTACACCTGAGCCGTCTGTAGTCTCACACCGTCCTCGTCCGTCCCGTTTATGACCGCGTCTGTCCCACCTGTTTGTTCCGAGTCTAGCCCGTCCCCCAGTGAGATTCCTACCACGCCCCCCTGTGGGCTTTTTGTATCCCTCCTGTGCCTCTCCGTAGGCTTTCTTGTGCTCCTCGTGCGCCCTCTGCTGGGCTTTTCCGTGCGCCCCACCGTGGGCTTCTTTGCGTCCCTCGTGTGCCTCTCCGTAGGCTTTCTCGTGCTCCTCGTGCGCCCTCTGCTGGGCTTTTCCGTGCGCCCTCCCGTGGGCTTCTTCGTGTCCATCTCTGGAGGCTTTCTCGTATTCCTCGTGCTCCTCGTGCGCCCTCTAGCGGGCTTTTCCGTGGGCTACGTCTGGCGCCCTCTCGTGGAGAATTTCGGTATACCCTCCTTGGGTCCCTAGTGCGCCCTCTCGTGGGCACCCTTGTACATCCCCTCGCGCCTCGTAATGCCCTTTCCTTTGGTCTATCTCCGGTCCCAGTGTTCGTTAGTCACCCATACTCCCTGTGTCTCTGTATATTTCTCCCTTTTCTGTTTGTTTCTCTTTGTCCTGGGTTAGTGTCTCCCCTGCTTTGTATGGACACAGTTGATCAGGTGAGAACTTAGGAGATCATGAAAGTTGTTTCAGAAATGTAAATGTCTGTTGTTCTTCTTCTTTCAAGTCTGGTGTAGTGTTTAGCTTCTAAATCCAAGAGCCTTCTGTTGGTTGGTTGGTTTGTGCGTGTTTTTTAGGGAGAGATAATGGTAAACGTTGTGTATGTATGTGTATCATGCTCTCTTGATTTATCTGTTTGTATGCCCAGTACAGGCTCTACAACTATAGTAATTTGTTACTGTCTGTGTGTATGTACATATATTTACCGGGATCCTGTATGTTTATATATGCATCTACATGAGTTTTTTATCTTAAGAGCCTGTCGTTCCTTACAGTGTTTGCTGTCAGCCAACCCTTGATGTTTTGCCTTTTTGTTTTTTTTCTTGTTGTAGCTAAACCATCATCATTCTTCAGCTTCTCTGGTGGCACTCTGCTCTCTGTCCCCCCCTGTCTCCTGTCCCTGTGTTGGTATCTCCCTCGTTTTGTCCCTCTCTTTTGTCTAGTCACGTCTCATTCTGTCCCCAGTCTTCTTGCTCTGTCTCTTTTTTGCTCCCTGTCTGCCTGTCTTCTCTGTGTATCTCCCGTTCCGTCTTCCTTCTGGTTGCCTGGTCTCATTGTTGTTGTTTTTTTCCCTCTCTCCTTTGGTCCCTGTCTGTCCCGCTCCCTTGTTATCTCTTTCCATGTTTCACTCTCTGCCCCTACCTCCCTGCGTTTTCCTCTTTCCCTTTGTTTGTCCGTCTGACCCTCCACGTCCCTCTCTCTGTCCTTTGCCTGTCTCGCTCTCTTTCGATTCTGTTGTCTGTCTCTTTGCCTCCCTCTCCGTTCACCTAGTCTTTCTGTGTTCACCTCGCTCTGTCCTCTGGCTTCCTTCTTTCCCATTTGTTTGTGTGGGTGTCTCGCCCTCCTCTGTGTGTCGGTGTTTCCCATGTTCTGTCTCTCTTTTTCCCTGTGTCCGTCCTGCTCTCTGGGTTTTGTTTTTTTTTTTTTTTTTTACTTGTTTGTGTGGGTGACTCACCCTGTTCTCTCCCCTTTTCTCCAGTCCACCCCCGTCTCTCTGTGTCCTTCTCCCTCTCTCCGTGTGCTCCGTTTGCTCCCTGTGCCGCGCTGTCCCTGATGGCTTCCTGGCTCCTTTCTCTCGGCCCCTCTCCTCCATTCCCTCACCTGTGTGTCTCTCTCTGTTCAATGTCTGTCTCTCCCTTTTCTTCCATCGCTCTGTCTCTTGTGCTTTTTGTGCCTGTCTGTCTTGTTCTTTGTCCCTCTCGCTTCCTTGTTTTCTTTTTGTTTGTGTGGGTGTCCTGTCTATACTGCTCTCTGCGTCTTCTCCCACCTGTCCCTTGGGTTCTTGGTGTCTGTCTGTCTTGTCCTTTGTGTCTCTCCTTCACTTTGTTCTGTTTGCTCTTTGTCTCTCGCTCTCTGTCACTCTCTCTCTTTCTACAAATGCGTCTCTGCCTTTTTCTCTTCCTCTGTCTGTCTTACTCTCTGTGCCTTTCCCTCTATGTACCCCGCTCACCCTCTCCCTGTGTCCGTACCCTTAGCCCCTCCTTGGTTTTTTCTCCTCTGGTCCCTCGCTTGCCTCCTGTCTCCAACCGTTTTTTCTGGACGCCTTCGGGCCCTTCGTCCTTGTGCCTTTGGTCAGCGCTCTTTCCTCTACCCTCCTCCTCGTTCGTCCCATTACCTTCCCTCTTTTCATCTGGTCCCCTCTTTCGTCTTGTCCTTGCCATTTCGCCTTGTTTTCTCGTTTTTTTTGTCCTCTTTTCCCTTTGTTGTCTTTTTAACCTTTTTGGTCTCCCTTTTTTTTTTTCTCTGCTTGTATTTCCTGGCCTGTCTCCTTGTCCCTTCATGTAGTCCCGGTTGTCTGGTCTTTCCCCCAGCCTCCCTTGCCTCCTCGCCTCCTTCTTCTCCTCGCCCTCGCTTTCTTGCCTCCTTTGTTTCCTTGCTTCCTCCGTCTCCTCTCTCGTCTCGGCCCCTCTCTCCGTCCCGGTCCCTCTCTTGCTCCCTCCTTCCCGTCCCTCTCTCCTTCCAGTCCCTCTCTCGCTCCCTCTTTCCTTCCTCTTCGGTCCTGCTCCTGTCTCCCCTTCAATCCCTCGTTGTGCCTCTTCCTCGTTCCCAGTTCTAGCTTCCTTTGTCCGTGCTCCCCTATGCCCTTGTCCCCCGTGCTCCGGGTTTCCTTCTGTCCCCTAGTTTCTCTCGTCCCTTGGCCCCCTCTTTTCCAGTGTCTTCCGCCCTTACTGGGTTGTTTTTTGTGTCTCTTTTGGGTTTTTGTTTGGGGTTTTTGACATCTGGTATCTGTCTTTGGGGGGGGGTCCTGTTGTGGGTTTGGGTTTTTGTTTGGGGGTTATTTTCCCGTTGGGCCTTCCCTGTGTTTTCTTCCGGTTTTCTCCCTAGTCTGGTGTCATAGATTCTGTCTTGTGTTTCCCTGTGTGTGTTTGTTATGCTTCTGCTTTATTTTGGTAGTCAGCTTCCTGTCTTGTCTTGTCTTATTTAGTCTAGCTTTACTTTGTTTGTCTGATTGTCCTGCCCCGCCCCAATGTGATCCACCTGACGTCTCACCTGTTCCCCATTACCTCGTTACCTCTTGTATTTAACCCCAGTGTTTCCTTTGTCTCTTGTCGATCATTCTGGTTGTTCCCCTATCTTTACGTCACCTCGTTGCAGTGTTCCTGATTTCGTTCCTGTTCCCTAGTCCTGGTTATGGTTTGTTTTTGTATCTTTTTGGGTATTTTCCTTTCCTCCTTGGATTTTGGATGTTCGTTCCATCGAGGCTTACGTTGTGTTTTGGACATAAGACTATTTGTGTTCCTACTCCTGCCTGCCTCCTCCTCACTGCATTTGGGTCCGATCCTCATACCCCCCGTAACCTTTTTCAGGCTAGTAAATGCATATTCTTCTCTTTTTCAGAAGGCATATTCTTCTCTTTTTCAGGCTACTCTAAATAGGAATCCTGACGTTATGCCAGCTTCATTTCAAGTCTGGTGGGGACATCACCTATCCAGTGTTTCTCTCAGGTAATTTCAGAGCATTCTGATGTACGGTTTTAAAATTAGGGCCTTAAAACTAAGGCTATATTGACACTTTTTTCAGGCTAGTAAAGGCATATTCTTCTCTTTTTCAGAAGGCATATTCTTCTCTTTTTCAGGCTACTCTAAATAGGAATCCTGACATTATGCCAGCTTTATTCCAAGTCTGGTGGGGACATCACCTATCCAGTGTTTCTCTCAGGTAATTTCACAGCATTCCGATGTACGGTTTAAAAGTTAGGTCCTTAAAACCAAGGCTATATTGACACTTTTTCAGGCTAGTAAAGGCATATTCTTCTCTTTTTCACAAGGCATATTCTTCTCTTTTTCAGGCTACTCTAAATAGAAATCCTGACGTTATGCCAGCTTCATTCCAAGTCTGGTGGGGACATCACCTATCCAGTGTTTCTCTCAGGTAATTTCAGAGCATTCTTATGTACGGTTTTAAAATTAAGGCCTTGAAACCAAGGCTATATTGACACATTTTCAGGCTAGTAAAGGCATATTCTTCTCTTTTTCAGGCTACTCTAAATAGAAATCCTGACGTTATTCCAGCTTATTACAAAGTCTGGAGGAGACATCACCTATCCAGTGTGTCTCTCACATAATTTCAGAGCATTCCGATGTACGGTTTTAAAATTAGGGCCTTAAAACCAAGGCTATATTGACACTTTTTCAGGCTAGTAAAGGCATATTCTTCTCTTTTTCAGAAGGCATATTCTTCTCTTTTTCAGGCTACTCTAAATAGGAATCCTGACGTTATGCCAGCTTTATTCCAAGTCTGGTGGGGACATCACCTATCCAGTGTTTCTCTCAGGTAATTTCAGAGCATTCTGATGTACGGTTTTAAAATTAAGGCCTTGAAACCAAGGCTATATTGACACTTTTTCAGGCTAGTAAAGGCATATTTTTCTCTTTTTCAGGCTACTCTAAATAGAAATCCTGACGTTATTCCAGCTTCATTCCAAGTCTGGAGGAGACATCACCTATCCAGTGTGTCTCTCATGTAATTTCAGAGCATTCTGATATACGGTTTTAAAATTAAGGCCTTAAAACCAAGGCTTTATTGACACTTTTTCAGGCTAGTAAATCCATATTCTTCTCTTTTTCAGGCTACTCTAAATAGGAATCCTGACGTTATACCAGCTTCATTCCAAGTCTGGTGTGGACATCACCTATCCAGTGTTTCTCTCAGGTAATTTCAGAGCATTCTGATGTACGGTTTTAAAATTAAGGCCTTGAAACCAAGGCTATATTGACACTTTTTCAGGCTAGTAAAGGCATATTCTTCTCTTTTTCAGGCTACTCTAAATAGAAATCCTGACGTTATTCCAGCTTCATTCCAAGTCTGGAGGAGACATCACCTATCCAGTGTGTCTCTCATAATTTCAGAGCATTCTGATGTACGGTTTTAAAATTAGGGCCTTAAACCAAGGCTATATTGACACTTTTTCAGGCTAGTAAGGCATATTCTTCTCTTTTCAGAAGGCATATTCTTCTCTTTTTCAGGCTACTCTAAATAGGAATCCTGACGTTATGCCAGCTTTATTCCAAGTCTGGTGGGGACATCACCTATCCAGTGTTTCTCTCAGGTAATTTCAGAGCATTCTGATGTACGGTTTTAAAATTAAGGCCTTGAAACCAAGGCTATATTGACACTTTTTCAGGCTAGTAAAGGCATATTTTTCTCTTTTTCAGGCTACTCTAAATAGAAATCCTGACGTTATTCCAGCTTCATTCCAAGTCTGGAGGAGACATCACCTATCCAGTGTGTCTCTCAGGTAATTTCAGAGCATTCTGATGTACGGTTTTAAAATTAAGGCCTTAAAACCAAGGCTTATTGACACTTTTTCAGGCTAGTAAAGGCATATTCTTCTCTTTTTCAGGCTACTCTAAATAGAATCCTGACGTTATGCCAGCTTCATTCCAAGTCTGGAGGAGACATCACCTATCCAGTGTGTCTCTCAGGTAATTTCAGAGCATTCTGATGTACGGTTTTAAAATTAAGGCCTTGAAACCAAGGCTATATTGACACTTTTTCAGGCTAGTAAAGGCATATTCTTCTCTTTTTCAGGCTACTCTAAATAGAAATCCTGACGTTATTCCAGCTTATTCCAAGTCTGGAGGAGACATCACCTATCCAGTGTGTCTCTCAGGTAATTTCAGAGCATTCTGATGTACGGTTTTAAAATTAAGGCCTTGAAACCAAGGCTATATTGACACTTTTTCAGGCTAGTAAGGCATATTCTTCTCTTTTTCAGGCTACTCTAAATAGAAATCCTGACGTTATTCCAGCTTAATTCCAAGTCTGGAGGAGACATCACCTATCCAGTGTGTCTCTCAGGTAATTTCAGAGCATTCTGATGTACGTTTTAAAATTAAGGCCTTGAAACCAAGGCTATATTGACACTTTTTCAGGCTAGTAAAGGCATATTCTTCTCTTTTTCAGGCTACTCTAAATAGAAATCCTGACGTTATTCCAGCTTCATTCCAAGTCTGGAGGAGACATCACCTATCCAGTGTGTCTCTCAGGTAATTTCAGAGCATTCTGATGTACGGTTTTAAAATTAGGCCTTAAAACCAAGGCTATATTGACACTTTTTCAGGCTAGTAAAGCCATATTCTTCTCTTTTTCAGGCTACTCTAAATAGGAATCCTGACGTTATGCCAGCTTCATTCCAAGTCTGGTGGGACATCACCTATCCAGTGTTTCTCTCAGGTAATTTCAGAGCATTCTGATGTACGGTTTTAAATTAGGCCTTAAACCAAGGCTATATTGACACTTTTTCAGGCTAGTAAAGGCATATTTTTCTCTTTTTCAGGCTACTCTAAATAGAATCCTGACGTTATTCCAGCTTAATTCCAAGTCTGGAGGAGACATCACCTATCCAGTGTGTCTCTCCCATAATTTCAGAGCATTCTGATGTACGGTTTTAAAATTAAGGCCTTGAAACCAAGGCTATATTGACACTTTTTCAGGCTAGTAAAGGCATATTCTTCTCTTTTTCAGGCTACTCTAAATAGAATCCTGACGTTATTCCAGCTTCATTCCAAGTCTGGTGGAGACATCACCTATCCAGTGTGTCTCTCAGGTAATTTCAGAGCATTCTGATGTACGTTTTTAAAATTAGGCCTTAAACCAAGGCTATATTGACACTTTTTCAGGCTAGTAAGGCATATTCTTCTCTTTTTCAGAAGGCATATTCTTCTCTTTTTCAGGCTACTCTAAATAGGAATCCTGACGTTATGCCAGCTTTATTCCAAGTCTGGTGGGACATCACCTATCCAGTGTTTCTCTCAGGTAATTTCAGAGCATTCTGATGTACGGTTTTAAAATTAAGGCCTTAAAACCAAGGCTATATTGACACTTTTTCAGGCTAGTAAAGGCATATTCTTCTCTTTTTCAGGCTACTCTAAATAGGAATCCTGACGTTATTCCAGCTTCATTCCAAGTCTGGAGGAGACATCACCTATCCAGTGTGTCTCTCAGGTAATTTCAGAGCATTCTGATGTACGGTTTTAAAATTAAGGCCTTGAAACCAAGGCTATATTGACACTTTTTCAGGCTAGTAAAGGCATATTCTTCTCTTTTTCAGGCTACTCTAAATAGGAATCCTGACGTTATGCCAGCTTCATTCCAAGTCTGGTGGACATCACCTATCCAGTGTTTCTCTCAGGTAATTTCAGAGCATTCTGATGTACGGTTTTAAAATTAGGCCTTAAAACCAAGGCTATATTGACACTTTTTCAGGCTAGTAAAGGCATATTCTTCTCTTTTTCAGAAGGCATATTCTTCTCTTTTTCAGGCTACTCTAAATAGGAATCCTGACGTTATGCCAGCTTCATTCCAAGTCTGGTGGGACATCACCTATCCAGTGTTTCTCTCAGGTAATTTCAGAGCATTCTGATGTACGGTTTTAAAATTAGGCCTTAAACCAAGGCTATATTGACACTTTTTCAGGCTAGTAAAGGCATATTCTTCTCTTTTTCAGAAGGCATATTCTTCTCTTTTTCAGGCTACTCTAAATAGGAATCCTGACGTTATGCCAGCTTCATTCCAAGTCTGGTGGGGACATCACCTATCCAGTGTTTCTCTCAGGTAATTTCAGAGCATTCTGATGTACGGTTTTAAAATTAAGGCCTTAAAACCAAGGCTATATTGACACTTTTTCAGGCTAGTAAAGCATATTCTTCTCTTTTTCAGGCTACTCTAAATAGGAATCCTGACGTTATGCCAGCTTCATTCCAAGTCTGGAGGGACATCACCTATCCAGTGTGTCTCTCAGGTAATTTCAGAGCATTCTGATGTACGGTTTTAAAATTAAGGCCTTGAAACCAAGGCTATATTGACACTTTTTCAGGCTAGTAAAGGCATATTCTTCTCTTTTTCAGGCTACTCTAAATAGGAATCCTGACGTTATACCAGCTTCATTCCAAGTCTGGTGTGGACATCACCTATCCAGTGTTTCTCTCAGGTAATTTCAGAGCATTCTGATGTACGGTTTTAAAATTAGGTACTTAAAACTAAGGCTATATTGACACTTTTTTCAGGCTAGTAAAGGCATATTCTTCTCTTTTTCAGAAGGCATATTCTTCTCTTTTTCAGGCTACTCTAAATAGGAATCCTGACGTTATGCCAGCTTTATTCCAAGTCTGGTGGGGACATCACCTATCCAGTGTTTCTCTCAGGTAATTTCAGAGCATTCTGATGTACGGTTTTAAAATTAAGGCCTTGAAACCAAGGCTATATTGACACTTTTTCAGGCTAGTAAAGGCATATTCTTCTCTTTTTCAGGCTACTCTAAATAGAATCCTGACGTTATTCCAGCTTCATTCCAAGTCTGGAGGAGACATCACCTATCCAGTGTGTCTCTCAGGTAATTTCAGAGCATTCTGATGTACGGTTTTAAAATTAAGGCCTTAAAACCAAGGCTATATTGACACTTTTTCAGGCTAGTAAAGGCATATTCTTCTCTTTTTCAGAAGGCATATTCTTCTCTTTTTCAGGCTACTCTAAATAGGAATCCTGACGTTATGCCAGCTTCATTCCAAGTCTGGTGGGGACATCACCTATCCAGTGTTTCTCTCAGGTAATTTCAGAGCATTCTGATGTACGGTTTTAAAATTAGGGCCTTAAAACAAGGCTATATTGACACTTTTTCAGGCTAGTAAAGGCATATTCTTCTCTTTTTCAGAAGGCATATTCTTCTCTTTTTCAGGCTACTCTAAATAGGAATCCTGACGTTATGCCAGCTTCATTCCAAGTCTGGTGGGGACATCACCTATCCAGTGTTTCTCTCAGGTAATTTCACAGCATTCCGATGTACGGTTTAAAAGTTAGGTCCTTAAAACCAAGGCTATATTGACACTACTTCAGGCTAGTAAAGGCATATTCTTCTCTTTTTCACAAGGCATATTCTTCTCTTTTTCAGGCTACTCTAAATAGGAATCCTGACGTTATTCCAGCTTAATTCCAAGTCTGGAGGAGACATCACCTATCCAGTGTGTCTCTCCCATAATTTCAGAGCATTCTAATGTACGGTTTTAAAATTAAGGCCTTGAAACCAAGGCTATATTGACACTTTTTCAGGCTAGTAAATGCATATTCTTCTCTTTTTCAGGCTACTCTAAATAGGAATCCTGACGTTATACCAGCTTCATTCCAAGTCTGGTGGGGACATCACCTATCCAGTGTTTCTCTTAGGTAATTTCAGAGCATTCTGATATACGGTTTTAAAATTAAGGCCTTAAAACCAAGGCTTTATTGACACTTTTTCAGGCTAGTAAATGCATATTCTTCTCTTTTTCAGGCTACTCTAAATAGGAATCCTGACGTTATACCAGCTTCATTCCAAGTCTGGAGGAGACATCACCTATCCAGTGTGTCTCTCAGGTAATTTCAGAGCATTCTGATATACGGTTTTAAAATTAAGGCCTTGAAACCAAGGCTTTATTGACACTTTTTCAGGCTAGTAAATGCATATTCTTCTCTTTTTCAGGCTACTCTAAATAGGAATCCTGACGTTATACCAGCTTCATTCCAAGTCTGGTGTGGACATCACCTATCCAGTGTTTCTCTCAGGTAATTTCAGAGCATTCTGATGTACGGTTTTAAAATTAGGCCTTAAAACTAAGGCTATATTGACACTTTTTCAGGCTAGTAAAGGCATATTCTTCTCTTTTTCAGAAGGCATATTCTTCTCTTTTTCAGGCTACTCTAAATAGGAATCCTGACGTTATGCCAGCTTCATTCCAAGTCTGGTGGGGACATCACCTATCCAGTGTTTCTCTCAGGTAATTTCAGAGCATTCTGATGTACGGTTTTAAAATTAAGGCCTTGAAACCAAGGCTATATTGACACTTTTTCAGGCTAGTAAAGGCATATTTTTCTCTTTTTCAGGCTACTCTAAATAGAACTCCTGACGTTATTCCAGCTTCATTCCAAGTCTGGAGGAGACATCACCTATCCAGTGTGTCTCTCAGGTAATTTCAGAGCATTCTGATATACGGTTTTAAAATTAAGGCCTTAAAACCAAGGCTTTATTGACACTTTTTCAGGCTAGTAAATGCATATTCTTCTCTTTTTCAGAAGGCATATTCTTCTCTTTTTCAGGCTACTCTAAATAGGAATCCTGACGTTATGCCAGCTTCATTCCAAGTCTGGTGGGGACATCACCTATCCAGTGTTTCTCTCAGGTAATTTCAGAGCATTCTGATGTACGGTTTTAAAATTAGGGCCTTAAAAAGGCTATATTGACACTTTTTCAGGCTAGTAAAGGCATATTCTTCTCTTTTTCAGAAGGCATATTCTTCTCTTTTTCAGGCTACTCTAAATAGGAATCCTGACGTTATGCCAGCTTATTCCAAGTCTGGTGGGGACATCACCTATCCAGTGTTTCTCTCAGGTAATTTCAGAGCATTCTGATGTACGGTTTAAAATTAGGCCTTAAACCAAGGCTATATTGACACTTTTTCAGGCTAGTAAAGGCATATTCTTCTCTTTTTCAGAAGGCATATTCTTCTCTTTTTCAGGCTACTCTAAATAGGAATCCTGACGTTATGCCAGCTTCATTCCAAGTCTGGTGGGACATCACCTATCCAGTGTGTCTCTCCATAATTTCAGAGCATTCTGATGTACGGTTTTAAAATTAAGGCCTTGAAACCAAGGCTATATTGACACTTTTTCAGGCTAGTAAAGGCATATTCTTCTCTTTTTCAGGCTACTCTAAATAGGAATCCTGACGTTATTCCAGCTTCATTCCAAGTCTGGTGGGGACATCACCTATCCAGTGTTTCTCTCAGGTAATTTCAGAGCATTCTGATGTACGGTTTTAAAATTAAGGCCTTAAACCAAGGCTATATTGACACTTTTTCAGGCTAGTAAGGCATATTCTTCTCTTTTTCAGGCTACTCTAAATAGGAATCCTGACGTTATACCAGCTTCATTCCAAGTCTGGAGGAGACATCACCTATCCAGTGTGTCTCTCAGGTAATTTCAGAGCATTCTGATGTACGGTTTTAAAATTAAGGCCTTGAAACCAAGGCTATATTGACACTTTTTCAGGCTAGTAAAGGCATATTCTTCTCTTTTTCAGGCTACTCTAAATAGAATCCTGACGTTATACCAGCTTCATTCCAAGTCTGGTGGACATCACCTATCCAGTGTTTCTCTCAGGTAATTTCAGAGCATTCTGATGTACGGTTTTAAAATTAAGGCCTTAAACCAAGGCTATATTGACACTTTTTCAGGCTAGTAAAGGCATATTCTTCTCTTTTTCAGGCTACTCTAAATAGGAATCCTGACGTTATGCCAGCTTCATTCCAAGTCTGGTGGGACATCACCTATCCAGTGTTTCTCTCAGGTAATTTCAGAGCATTCTGATGTACGGTTTTAAAATTAGGCCTTAAACCAAGGCTATATTGACACTTTTTCAGGCTAGTAAAGGCATATTCTTCTCTTTTTCAGAAGGCATATTCTTCTCTTTTTCAGGCTACTCTAAATAGGAATCCTGACGTTATGCCAGCTTCATTCCAAGTCTGGTGGGGACATCACCTATCCAGTGTTTCTCTCAGGTAATTTCAGAGCATTCTGATGTACGGTTTTAAATTAGGCCTTAAAACCAAGGCTATATTGACACTTTTTCAGGCTAGTAAAGGCATATTCTTCTCTTTTTCAGAAGGCATATTCTTCTCTTTTTCAGGCTACTCTAAATAGGAATCCTGACGTTATGCCAGCTTCATTCCAAGTCTGGTGGGGACATCACCTATCCAGTGTTTCTCTCAGGTAATTTCAGAGCATTCTGATGTACGGTTTTAAAATTAAGGCCTTGAAACCAAGGCTATATTGACACTTTTTCAGGCTAGTAAAGGCATATTCTTCTCTTTTTCAGGCTACTCTAAATAGAAATCCTGACGTTATTCCAGCTTAATTCCAAGTCTGGAGGAGACATCACCTATCCAGTGTGTCTCTCAGGTAATTTCAGAGCATTCTGATGTACGGTTTTAAAATTAGGGCCTTAAAACCAAGGCTATATTGACACTTTTTCAGGCTAGTAAAGGCATATTCTTCTCTTTTTCAGAAGGCATATTCTTCTCTTTTTCAGGCTACTCTAAATAGGAATCCTGACGTTATGCCAGCTTCATTCCAAGTCTGGTGGGGACATCACCTATCCAGTGTTTCTCTCAGGTAATTTCAGAGCATTCTGATGTACGGTTTTAAAATTAAGGCCTTGAAACCAAGGCTATATTGACACTTTTTCAGGCTAGTAAAGCATATTCTTCTCTTTTTCAGGCTACTCTAAATAGGAATCCTGACGTTATTCCAGCTTCATTCCAAGTCTGGTGGGACATCACCTATCCAGTGTTTCTCTCAGGTAATTTCAGAGCATTCTGATGTACGGTTTTAAAATTAGGCCTTAAAACCAAGGCTATATTGACACTTTTTCAGGCTAGTAAAGGCATATTCTTCTCTTTTTCAGAAGGCATATTCTTCTCTTTTTCAGGCTACTCTAAATAGGAATCCTGACGTTATGCCAGCTTCATTCCAAGTCTGGTGGGACATCACCTATCCAGTGTTTCTCTCAGGTAATTTCAGAGCATTCTGATGTACGGTTTTAAAATTAAGGCCTTGAAACCAAGGCTATATTGACACTTTTTCAGGCTAGTAAAGGCATATTCTTCTCTTTTTCAGGCTACTCTAAATAGAAATCCTGACGTTATTCCAGCTTCATTCCAAGTCTGGAGGAGACATCACCTATCCAGTGTGTCTCTCAGGTAATTTCAGAGCATTCTGATGTACGGTTTTAAAATTAAGGCCTTAAAACCAAGGCTATATTGACACTTTTTCAGGCTAGTAAAGGCATATTCTTCTCTTTTTCAGAAGGCTATTCTTCTCTTTTTCAGGCTACTCTAAATAGAATCCTGACGTTATGCCAGCTTCATTCCAAGTCTGGAGGAGACATCACCTATCCAGTGTGTCTCTCAGGTAATTTCAGAGCATTCTGATGTACGGTTTTAAAATTAAGGCCTTGAAACCAAGGCTATATTGACACTTTTTCAGGCTAGTAAAGGCATATTCTTCTCTTTTTCAGGCTACTCTAAATAGGAATCCTGACGTTATTCCAGCTTCATTCCAAGTCTGGTGTGGACATCACCTATCCAGTGTTTCTCTCAGGTAATTTCAGAGCATTCTGATGTACGGTTTTAAAATTAAGGCCTTAAAACCAAGGCTATATTGACACTTTTTCAGGCTAGTAAAGGCATATTCTTCTCTTTTTCAGGCTACTCTAAATAGGAATCCTGACGTTATGCCAGCTTCATTCCAAGTCTGGTGGGGACATCACCTATCCAGTGTTTCTCTCAGGTAATTTCAGAGCATTCTGATGTACGGTTTTAAAATTAGGGCCTTAAACCAAGGCTATATTGACACTTTTTCAGGCTAGTAAAGGCATATTCTTCTCTTTTTCAGGGCATCTCTTTTTCAGGCTACTCTAAATAGGAATCCTGACGTTATTCCAGCTTCATTCCAAGTCTGGTGGGACATCACCTATCCAGTGTTTCTCTCAGGTAATTTCAGAGCATTCTGATGTACGGTTTTAAAATTAGGCCTTAAAACCAAGGCTATATTGACACTTTTTCAGGCTAGTAAAGGCATATTCTTCTCTTTTTCAGGCTTCTCTTTTTCAGGCTACTCTAAATAGAATCCTGACGTTATGCCAGCTTCATTCCAAGTCTGGTGGGACATCACCTATCCAGTGTTTCTCTCAGGTAATTTCAGAGCATTCTGATGTACGGTTTTAAAATTAGGCCTTGAAACCAAGGCTATATTGACACTTTTTCAGGCTAGTAAAGGCATATTCTTCTCTTTTTCAGGCTACTCTAAATAGAAATCCTGACGTTATTCCAGCTTCATTCCAAGTCTGGAGGAGACATCACCTATCCAGTGTGTCTCTCAGGTAATTTCAGAGCATTCTGATGTACGGTTTTAAAATTAGGCCTTAAACCAAGGCTATATTGACACTTTTTCAGGCTAGTAAAGGCATATTCTTCTCTTTTTCAGAAGGCATATTC
This sequence comes from Etheostoma spectabile, assembly GCF_008692095.1. Taxonomy (NCBI): domain Eukaryota; kingdom Metazoa; phylum Chordata; class Actinopteri; order Perciformes; family Percidae; genus Etheostoma; species Etheostoma spectabile. The sequence continues at coordinate 14,994 of NW_022604866.1, forward strand.
TTCTCTTTTTCAGGCTACTCTAAATAGGAATCCTGACGTTATGCCAGCTTCATTCCAAGTCTGGTGGACATCACCTATCCAGTGTTTCTCTCAGGTAATTTCAGAGCATTCTGATGTACGGTTTTAAAATTAAGGCCTTGAAACCAAGGCTATATTGACACTTTTTCAGGCTAGTAAAGGCATATTCTTCTCTTTTTCAGGCTACTCTAAATAGGAATCCTGACGTTATTCCAGCTTCATTCCAAGTCTGGTGGGACATCACCTATCCAGTGTTTCTCTCAGGTAATTTCAGAGCATTCTGATGTACGGTTTTAAAATTAGGCCTTAAAACCAAGGCTATATTGACACTTTTTCAGGCTAGTAAAGGCATATTCTTCTCTTTTTCAGAAGGCATATTCTTCTCTTTTTCAGGCTACTCTAAATAGGAATCCTGACGTTATGCCAGCTTCATTCCAAGTCTGGTGGGACATCACCTATCCAGTGTTTCTCTCAGGTAATTTCAGAGCATTCTGATGTACGGTTTTAAAATTAAGGCCTTGAAACCAAGGCTATATTGACACTTTTTCAGGCTAGTAAAGGCATATTCTTCTCTTTTTCAGGCTACTCTAAATAGAAATCCTGACGTTATTCCAGCTTCATTCCAAGTCTGGAGGAGACATCACCTATCCAGTGTGTCTCTCAGGTAATTTCAGAGCATTCTGATGTACGGTTTTAAAATTAGGCCTTAAAACCAAGGCTATATTGACACTTTTTCAGGCTAGTAAAGGCATATTCTTCTTTTTCAGAAGGCATTCTTCTCTTTTCAGGCTACTCTAAATAGGAATCCTGACGTTATGCCAGCTTCATTCCAAGTCTGGAGGAGACATCACCTATCCAGTGTTTCTCTCAGGTAATTTCAGAGCATTCTGATGTACGGTTTTAAAATTAGGCCTTGAAACCAAGGCTATATTGACACTTTTTCAGGCTAGTAAAGGCATATTCTTCTCTTTTTCAGGCTACTCTAAATAGAAATCCTGACGTTATCCAGCTTCATTCCAAGTCTGGAGGGACATCACCTATCCAGTGTTCTCTCAGGTAATTTCAGAGCATTCTGATGTACGGTTTTAAAATTAAGGCCTTAAACCAAGGCTATATTGACACTTTTTCAGGCTAGTAAATGCATATTCTTCTCTTTTCAGGCTACTCTAAATAGGAATCCTGACGTTATGCCAGCTTCATTCCAAGTCTGGTGGGGACATCACCTATCCAGTGTTTCTCTCAGGTAATTTCAGAGCATTCTGATGTACGGTTTTAAAATTAGGGCCTTAAAACCAAGGCTATATTGACACTTTTTCAGGCTAGTAAAGGCATATTCTTCTCTTTTTCAGAAGGCATATTCTTCTCTTTTTCAGGCTACTCTAAATAGGAATCCTGACGTTATGCCAGCTTTATTCCAAGTCTGGTGGGGACATCACCTATCCAGTGTTTCTCTCAGGTAATTTCAGAGCATTCTGATGTACGGTTTTAAAATTAGGCCTTAAAACCAAGGCTATATTGACACTTTTTCAGGCTAGTAAAGGCATATTCTTCTCTTTTTCAGAAGGCATATTCTTCTCTTTTTCAGGCTACTCTAAATAGGAATCCTGACGTTATGCCAGCTTCATTCCAAGTCTGGTGGGGACATCACCTATCCAGTGTTTCTCTCAGGTAATTTCAGAGCATTCTGATGTACGGTTTTAAAATTAAGGCCTTGAAACCAAGGCTATATTGACACTTTTTCAGGCTAGTAAAGGCATATTCTTCTCTTTTTCAGGCTACTCTAAATAGAAATCCTGACGTTATTCCAGCTTCATTCCAAGTCTGGAGGAGACATCACCTATCCAGTGTGTCTCTCAGGTAATTTCAGAGCATTCTGATGTACGGTTTTAAAATTAGGCCTTAAAACCAAGGCTATATTGACACTTTTTCAGGCTAGTAAAGGCATATTCTTCTCTTTTTCAGAAGGCATATTCTTCTCTTTTTCAGGCTACTCTAAATAGGAATCCTGACGTTATGCCAGCTTCATTCCAAGTCTGGTGGGGACATCACCTATCCAGTGTTTCTCTCAGGTAATTTCAGAGCATTCTGATATACGGTTTTAAAATTAAGGCCTTGAAACCAAGGCTATATTGACACTTTTTCAGGCTAGTAAATGCATATTCTTCTCTTTTTCAGGCTACTCTAAATAGGAATCCTGACGTTATACCAGCTTCATTCCAAGTCTGGTGTGGACATCACCTATCCAGTGTTTCTCTCAGGTAATTTCAGAGCATTCTGATGTACGGTTTTAAAATTAGGTACTTAAAACTAAGGCTATATTGACACTTTTTCAGGCTAGTAAAGGCATATTCTTCTCTTTTTCAGAAGGCATATTCTTCTCTTTTTCAGGCTACTCTAAATAGGAATCCTGACGTTATGCCAGCTTCATTCCAAGTCTGGTGGGGACATCACCTATCCAGTGTTTCTCTCAGGTAATTTCAGAGCATTCTGATGTACGGTTTTAAAATTAAGGCCTTGAAACCAAGGCTATATTGACACTTTTTCAGGCTAGTAAAGGCATATTTTTCTCTTTTTCAGGCTACTCTAAATAGAAATCCTGACGTTATTCCAGCTTCATTCCAAGTCTGGAGGAGACATCACCTATCCAGTGTGTCTCTCAGGTAATTTCAGAGCATTCTGATGTACGGTTTTAAAATTAAGGCCTTAAAACCAAGGCTATATTGACACTTTTTCAGGCTAGTAAAGCATATTCTTCTTTTTTCAGAAGGCATATTCTTCTCTTTTTCAGGCTACTCTAAATAGGAATCCTGACGTTATGCCAGCTTCATTCCAAGTCTGGTGGGGACATCACCTATCCAGTGTTTCTCTCAGGTAATTTCAGAGCATTCTGATGTACGGTTTTAAAATTAAGGCCTTAAAACCAAGGCTATATTGACACTTTTTCAGGCTAGTAAAGGCATATTCTTCTCTTTTTCAGAAGGCATATTTTCTCTTTTTCAGGCTACTCTAAATAGGAATCCTGACGTTATGCCAGCTTTATTCCAAGTCTGGTGGGGACATCACCTATCCAGTGTTCTCTCAGGTAATTTCAGAGCATTCTGATGTACGGTTTAAAATTAGGCCTTAAAACCAAGGCTATATTGACACTTTTTCAGGCTAGTAAGGCATATTCTTCTCTTTTTCAGAGGCATATTCTTCTCTTTTTCAGGCTACTCTAAATAGGAATCCTGACGTTATGCCAGCTTAATTCCAAGTCTGGAGGAGACATCACCTATCCAGTGTGTCTCTCCATAATTTCAGAGCATTCTGATGTACGGTTTTAAAATTAAGGCCTTGAAACCAAGGCTATATTGACACTTTTTCAGGCTAGTAAAGGCATATTCTTCTCTTTTTCAGGCTACTCTAAATAGGAATCCTGACGTTATGCCAGCTTCATTCCAAGTCTGGTGGGGACATCACCTATCCAGTGTTTCTCTCAGGTAATTTCAGAGCATTCTGATGTACGGTTTTAAATTAAGGCCTTAAAACCAAGGCTATATTGACACTTTTTCAGGCTAGTAAAGGCATATTCTTCTCTTTTTCAGGCTACTCTAAATAGAAATCCTGACGTTATCCAGCTTCATTCCAAGTCTGGTGGAGACATCACCTATCCAGTGTGTCTCTCAGGTAATTTCAGAGCATTCTGATGTACGGTTTTAAAATTAAGGCCTTGAAACCAAGGCTATATTGACACTTTTTCAGGCTAGTAAAGGCATATTCTTCTCTTTTTCAGGCTACTCTAAATAGAATCCTGACGTTATGCCAGCTTCATTCCAAGTCTGGTGGGGACATCACCTATCCAGTTTCTCTCAGGTAATTTCAGAGCATTCTGATGTACGGTTTTAAAATTAAGGCCTTAAAACCAAGGCTATATTGACACTTTTTCAGGCTAGTAAAGGCATATTCTTCTCTTTTTCAGGCTACTCTAAATAGAATCCTGACGTTATGCCAGCTTCATTCCAAGTCTGGTGGGACATCACCTATCCAGTGTTTCTCTCAGGTATTTCAGAGCATTCTGATGTACGGTTTTTAAATTAGGCCTTAAAACCAAGGCTATATTGACACTTTTTCAGGCTAGTAAGGCATTTCTTCTCTTTTTCAGAAGGCATATTCTTCTCTTTTTCAGGCTACTCTAAATAGGAATCCTGACGTTATGCCAGCTTTATTCCAAGTCTGGTGGGACATCACCTATCCAGTGTTTCTCTCAGGTAATTTCAGAGCATTCTGATGTACGGTTTTAAAATTAGGGCCTTAAAACCAAGGCTATATTGACACTTTTCAGGCTAGTAAAGGCATATTCTTCTCTTTTTCAGAAGGCATATTCTTCTCTTTTTCAGGCTACTCTAAATAGGAATCCTGACGTTATGCCAGCTTCATTCCAAGTCTGGTGGGGACATCACCTATCCAGTGTTTCTCTCAGGTAATTTCAGAGCATTCTGATGTACGGTTTTAAAATTAAGGCCTTGAAACCAAGGCTATATTGACACTTTTTCAGGCTAGTAAAGGCATATTCTTCTCTTTTTCAGGCTACTCTAAATAGAAATCCTGACGTTATTCCAGCTTAATTCCAAGTCTGGAGGAGACATCACCTATCCAGTGTGTCTCTCACATAATTTCAGAGCATTCTGATGTACGGTTTTAAAATTAGGGCCTTAAAACCAAGGCTATATTGACACTTTTTCAGGCTAGTAAAGGCATATTCTTCTCTTTTTCAGAAGGCATATTCTTCTCTTTTTCAGGCTACTCTAAATAGGAATCCTGACGTTATGCCAGCTTCATTCCAAGTCTGGTGGGGACATCACCTATCCAGTGTTTCTCTCAGGTAATTTCAGAGCATTCTGATGTACGGTTTTAAAATTAAGGCCTTGAAACCAAGGCTATATTGACACTTTTTCAGGCTAGTAAAGGCATATTCTTCTCTTTTTTCAGGCTACTCTAATAGGAATCCTGACGTTATTCCAGCTTCATTCCAAGTCTGGTGGAGACATCACCTATCCAGTGTTTCTCTCAGGTAATTTCAGAGCATTCTGATGTACGGTTTAAAATTAGGCCTTAAAACCAAGGCTATATTGACACTTTTTCAGGCTAGTAAAGGCATATTCTTCTCTTTTTCAGAAGGCATATTCTTCTCTTTTCAGGCTACTCTAAATAGGAATCCTGACGTTATGCCAGCTTTATTCCAAGTCTGGTGGGGACATCACCTATCCAGTGTTTCTCTCAGGTAATTTCAGAGCATTCTGATGTACGGTTTTAAAATTAAGGCCTTGAAACCAAGGCTATATTGACACTTTTTCAGGCTAGTAAAGGCATATTTTCTCTTTTTTCAGGCTACTCTAAATAGGAACTCCTGACGTTATTCCAGCTTCATTCCAAGTCTGGAGGAGACATCACCTATCCAGTGTGTCTCTCAGGTAATTTCAGAGCATTCTGATATACGGTTTTAAAATTAAGGCCTTAAAACCAAGGCTATATTGACACTTTTTCAGGCTAGTAAAGCATATTATTCTTTTTTCAGAAGGCATACTTCTCTTTTCAGGCTACTCTAAATAGGAATCCTGACGTTATGCCAGCTTCATTCCAGTCTGGAGGGGACATCACCTATCCAGTGTTTCTCTCAGGTAATTTCAGAGCATTCTGATGTACGGTTTTAAAATTAAGGCCTTAAAACCAGGCTATATTGACACTTTTTCAGGCTAGTAAAGGCATATTCTTCTCTTTTCAGAAGGCATATTCTTCTCTTTTTCAGGCTACTCTAAATAGGAATCCTGACGTTATGCCAGCTTTATTCCAAGTCTGGTGGGGACATCACCTATCCAGTGTTTCTCTCAGTAATTTCAGAGCATTCTGATGTACGGTTTTAAAATTAGGCCTTGAAACCAAGGCTATATTGACACTTTTTCAGGCTAGTAAAGGCATATTCTTCTCTTTTTCAGAAGGCATATTCTTCTCTTTTCAGGCTACTCTAAATAGGAATCCTGACGTTATTCCAGCTTCATTCCAAGTCTGGAGGAGACATCACCTATCCAGTGTGTCTCTCAGGTAATTTCAGAGCATTCTGATGTACGGTTTTAAAATTAAGCTTGAAACCAAGGCTATATTGACACTTTTTCAGGCTAGTAAAGGCATATTCTCTCTTTTTCAGAAGGCATATTCTTCTCTTTTTCAGGCTACTCTAAATAGGAATCCTGACGTTATGCCAGCTTCATTCCAAGTCTGGTGGGGACAATATCCAGTGTTTCTCTCAGGTAATTTCAGAGCATTCTGATGTACGGTTTTAAAATTAGGGCCTTGAAACCAAGGCTATATTGACACTTTTCAGGCTAGTAAAGGCATATTCTTCTCTTTTCAGAAGGCATATCTTCTATTTTTCAGGCTACTATAAAAGGAATCCTGACGTTATGCCAGCTTCATTCCAGTCGGTGGAGACATCACCTATCCAGTGTTTCTCTCAGGTAATTTCAGAGCATTCTGATGTACGTTTTAAAATTAAGGCCTGAAACCAAGGCTATATTGACACTTTTTCAGGCTAGTAAAGGCATATTCTTCTCTTTTCAGAAGGCATATTCTTCTCTTTTCAGGCTACTCTAAATAGGAATCCTGACGTTATGCCAGCTTCATTCCAAGTCTGGTGGGACATCCCCTATCCAGTGTTCTCTCAGGTAATTTCAGAGCATTCTGATGTACGGTTTTAAAATTAAGGCCTTGAAACCAAGGCTATATTGACACTTTTTCAGGCTAGTAAAGGCATATTCTTCTCTTTTCAGAAGGCATATCTTCTTTTTCAGGCTACTCTAAATAGGAATCCTGACGTTATGCCAGCTTCATTCCAAGTCTGGAGGGGACATCACCTATCCAGTGTTTCTCTCAGGTAATTTCAGAGCATTCTGATGTACGGTTTTAAAATTAAGCCTTGAAACCAAGGCTATATTGACACTTTTTCAGGCTAGTAAAGGCATATTCTTCTCTTTTTCAGGCTACTTAAATAGGAATCCTGACGTTATGCCAGCTTCTTCCAAGTCTGGTGGGGACATCACTATCCAGTGTTTCTCTCAGGTAATTTCAGAGCATTTGATGTACGGTTTTAAAATTAAGGCCTTAAAACCAAGGCTATATTGACACTTTTCAGGCTAGTAAAGGCATATTCTTCTCTTTTCAGGCTACTCTAAATAGGAATCTGACGTTATTCCAGCTTCATTCCAAGTCTGGTGGGGACATCACCTATCCAGTGTTTCTCTCAGGTAATTTCAGAGCATTTGATGTACGGTTTTAAAATTAAGGCCTTGAAACCAAGGCTATATTGACACTTTTTCAGGCTAGTAAAGGCATTCTCTTTTTCAGAAGGCATATTCTTCTTTTTCAGGCTACTCTAAATAGAATCCTGACGTTATGCCAGCTTCATTCCAAGTCTGGAGGGGACATCACCTATCCAGTGGTTTCTCAGGTAATTTCAGAGCATTCTGATGTACGGTTTTAAAATTAGGCCTTAAAACCAAGGCTATATTGACACTTTTCAGGCTAGTAAAGGCATATTCTTCTCTTTTTCAGAAGGCATATTCTTCTCTTTTTCAGGCTACTCTAAATAGGAATCCTGACGTATGCCAGCTTCATTCCAAGTCTGGTGGAGACATCACCTATCCAGTGTTTCTCAGGTAATTCAGAGCATTCTGATGTACGTTTTAAAATTAAGGCCTTGAAACCAAGGCTATATGACACTTTTTCAGGCTAGTAAAGGCATATTCTTCTCTTTTCAGGCTACTCTAAATAGGAATCCTGACGTTATGCCAGCTTCATTCCAAGTCTGGAGGAGACATCAACTATCCAGTGTGTCTCTCAGGTAATTTCAGAGCATTTGATGTACGGTTTTAAAATTAGGCCTTAAAACCAAGGCTATATTGACACTTTTTCAGGCTAGTAAAGGCATATTCTTCTCTTTTTCAGAAGGCATATTCTTCTCTTTTTCAGGTACTCTAAATAGGAATCCTGACGTTATGCCAGCTTCATTCCAAGTCTGGTGGGGACATCACCTATCCAGTGTTCTCTCAGGTAATTTCAGAGCATTTTGATGTACGGTTTTAAAATTAAGGCCTTGAAACCAAGGCTATATTGACACTTTTTCAGGCTAGTAAAGGCATATTCTTCTCTTTTCAGGCTACTCTAAATAGGAATCCTGACGTTATGCCAGCTTCATTCCAAGTCGGGTGGGGACATCACCTATCCAGTGTTTCTCTCAGGTATTTCAGAGCATTCTGATGTACGGTTTTAAAATTAAGGCCTTGAAACCAAGGCTATATTGACACTTTTTCAGGCTAGTAAAGGCATATTCTTCTCTTTTTCAGGCTACTCTCTTTTTCAGCCTCTACTGATCATTGCGTTATGTATGCCAGCTTCATTCCAAGTCTGGAGGAGACATCACCTATCCAGTGTTTCTCTCAGGTAATTTCAGAGCATTCTGATGTACGGTTTTAAAATTAAGCCTTAAAACCAAGGCTATATTGACACTTTTTCAGGCTAGTAAAGGCATTCTTCTCTTTTTCAGAAGGCATATTCTTCTTTTTAGGCTACTCTAAATAGGAATCCTGACGTTATGCCAGCTTCATTCCAAGTCTGGAGGGACATCACCTATCCAGTGTTTCTCTCAGGTAATTTCAGAGCATTCTGATGTACGGTTTTAAAATTAAGGCCTGAAACCAAGGCTATATTGACACTTTTCAGGCTAGTAAAGGAATATTCTTCTCTTTTTCAGGCTACTCTAAAAAGGAATCCTGACGTTATTCCAGCTTCATTCCAAGTCTGGAGGAGACATCAACTATCCAGTGTTCTCTCAGGTAATTTCAGAGCATTCTGATGTACGGTTTTAAAATTAAGGCCTTAAAACCAAGGCTATATTGACATTTTCAGGCTAGTAAAGGCATATATTCTTCTTTTTCAGAAGGCATATTCTTCTCTTTTTCAGGCTACTCTAAATAGGAATCCTGACGTTATGCCAGCTTCATTCCAAGTCGGTGGGGACATCACCTATCCAGTGTTTCTCTCAGGTAATTTCAGAGCATTTGATGTACGGTTTTAAAATTAGGGCCTTAAAACCAAGGCTATATTGACCTTTTTCAGGCTAGTAAAGGCATATTCTTCTCTTTTTCAGAAGGCATATTTCTCTTTTTCAGGCTACTCTAAAAGGAATCCTGACGTATTCCAGCTTCATTCCAAGTCTGGAGGACATCACCTATCCAGTGTGTCTCTCAGGTAATTTCAGAGCATTCTGATGTACGGTTTTAAAATTAAGGCCTTGAAACCAAGGCTATATTGACACTTTTTCAGGCTAGTAAAGGCATATTCTTCTCTTTTTCAGGCTACTACTCTAAATAGGAATCCTGACGTTATGCCAGCTCATTCCAAGTCTGGAGGAGACATAACTATCCAGTGTGTCTCTCAAGTAATTTCAGAGCATTCTGATGTACGGTTTTAAAATAAGGCCTTGAAACCAAGGCTATATTGACACTTTTTCAGGCTAGTAAAGGTATTCTTCTCTTTTTCAGAAGGATATTCTTCTCTTTTTCAGGCTACTCTAAATAGGAATCCTGACGTTATGCCAGCTTCATTCCAAGTCTGGTGGGGACATCACCTATCCAGTGTTTCTCTCAGGTAATTTCAGAGCATTCTGATGTACGTTTTAAAATTAAGCCTTGAAACCAAGGCTATATTGACACTTTTTCAGGCTAGTAAAGGCATATTCTTCTCTTTTTCAGGCTACTCTAAATAGGAATCCTGACGTTATGCCAGCTTCATTCCAAGTCTGGAGGAGACATCACCTATCAGTGTGTCTCTCAAGTAATTTCAGAGCATTCTGATGTACGGTTTTAAAAATAAGGCCTTAAAACCAAGGCTATTGACACTTTTCAGGCTAGTAAAGGCATATTCTTCTTTTTTCAGAAGGCATATTCTTCTCTTTTTCAGGCTACTCTAAATAGGAATCCTGACGTTATGCCAGCTTCATTCCAAGTCGTGGGGACATCCTATCCAGTGTTTCTCTCAGGTAATTTCAGAGCATTCTGATGTACGGTTTTAAAATAAGGCCTTGAAACCAAGGCTATATTGACACTTTTTCAGGCTAGTAAAGGCATATTCTTCTCTTTTTCAGGCTACTCTAAATAGGAATCCTGACGTTATGCCAGCTTCATTCCAAGTCGGTGGGACATCACCTATCCAGTGTTTCTCTCAGGAATTTCAGAGCATTCTGATGTACGGTTTTAAAATTAGGCCTTAAAACCAAGGCTATATTGACACTTTTTCAGGCTAGTAAAGGCATATTCTTCCTTTTTTTAGAAGGCATATTCTTCTCTTTTTCAGGCTACTCTAAATAGGAATCCTGACGTTATGCCAGCTTCATTCCAAGTCTGGTGGGGACATCACCTATCCAGTGTTTCTCTCAGGTAATTTCAGAGCATTCTGATGTACGGTTTAAAATTAAGGCCTTGAAACCAAGGCTATATTGACACTTTTTCAGGCTAGTAAAGGCTATTCTTCTCTTTTCAGAAGGCATATTCTTCTTTTTTCAGGCTACTCTAAATAGGAATCCTGACGTTATGCCAGCTTCATTCCAAGTCTGGTGGGGACATCCACTATCCAGTTCTCTCAGGTAATTTCAGAGCATTCTGATGTACGGTTTTAAAATTAAGGCCTTGAAAACCAAGGCTATATTGACACTTTTTCAGGCTAGTAAGGCATATTCTTCTCTTTTTCAGGCTACTCTAAATAGGAATCCTGACGTTATGCCAGCTTCATTCCAAGTCGGTGGGGACATCACCTATCCAGTGTTTCTCTCAGGTAATTTCAGAGCATTCTGATGTACGGTTTTAAAATTAAGGCCTTGAACCAAGGCTATATTGACACTTTTTCAGGCTAGTAAAGGCATATTCTTCTCTTTTTCAGGCTACTCTAAATAGGAATCCTGACGTTATGCCAGCTTCATTCCAAGTCTGGTGGGGACATCACCTATCCAGTGTTTCTCAGGTAATTTCAGAGCATTCTGATGTACGGTTTTAAAATTAAGGCCTTAAAACCAAGGCTATATTGACACTTTTTCAGGCTAGTAAAGGCATATTCTTCTCTTTTTAGAAGGATATTCTCTTTTTAGGCTACTCTAAATAGGAATCCTGACGTTATGCCAGCTTCATTCCAAGTCGGTGGGGAGGGACATCACCTATCCAGTGTTCTCTCAGGTAATTTCAGAGCATTCTGATGTACGGTTTTAAAATTAGGGCCTTAAAACCAAGGCTATATTGACACTTTTTCAGGCTAGTAAAGGCATATTTTCTTTTTCAGAAGGCATATTCTTCTCTTTTTCAGGCTACTCTAAAAAGGAATCCTGACGTTATGCCAGCTTCATTAGTCTGGGGAGACATCACCTATCCAGTGTTGTCTCTCAGGTAATTTCAGAGCATTCTGATGTACGGTTTTAAAATTAAGGCCTTGAAACCAAGGCTATATTGACACTTTTTCAGGCTAGTAAAGGCATATTCTTCTCTTTTTCAGGCTACTCTAAATAGGAATCCTGACGTTATGCCAGCTTCATTCCAAGTCTGGTGGGACATCACCTATCCAGTGTTTCTCTCAGGTAATTTCAGAGCATTCTGATGTACGGTTTTAAAATTAAGGCCTTGAAACCAAGGCTATATGACACTTTTTCAGGCTAGTAAAGGCATATTCTTCTCTTTCAGAAGGCATATTCTTCTCTTTTCAGGCTACTCTAAATAGGAATCCTGACGTTATGCCAGCTTCATTCCAAGTCTGGTGGGGACATCACCTATCCAGTGTTTCTCTCAGGTAATTTCAGAGCATTCTGATGTACGGTTTTAAAATTAAGGCTTGAAACCAAGGCTATATTGACACTTTTTCAGGCTAGTAAAGGCATATTCTTCTCTTTTTCAGGCTACTCTAAATAGGAATCCTGACGTTATGCCAGCTTCATTCCAAGTCTGGTGGGGACATCACCTATCCAGTGTTTCTCTCAGGTAATTTCAGAGCATTCTGATGTACGGTTTTAAAATTAAGGCCTTAAAACAAGGCTATATTGACACTTTTTCAGGCTAGTAAAGGCATATTCTTCTCTTTTTCAGAAGGCATATTCTTCTCTTTTTCAGGCTACTCTAAATAGGAATCCTGACGTTATGCCAGCTTCATTCCAAGTCTGGTGGGGACATCACCTATCCAGTGTTTCTCTCAGGTAATTTCAGAGCATTCTGATGTACGGTTTTAAAATTAAGGCCTTGAAACCAAGGCTATATTGACACTTTTTCAGGCTAGTAAAGGCATATTCTTCTCTTTTTCAGAAGGCATATTCTTCTCTTTTTCAGGCTACTCTAAATAGGAATCCTGACGTTATGCCAGCTTCATTCCAAGTCTGGGGAGACATCACCTATCCAGTGTTCTCTCAGGTAATTTCAGAGCATTCTGATGTACGGTTTTAAAATTAAGGCCTTGAAACCAAGGCTATATTGACACTTTTTCAGGCTAGTAAGGCATATTCTTCTCTTTTTCAGGCTACTCTAAATAGGAATCCTGACGTTATGCCAGCTTCATTCCAAGTCTGGTGGGGACATCACCTATCCAGTGTTTCTCTCAGGTAATTTCAGAGCATTCTGATGTACGGTTTTAAAATTAGGGCCTTAAAACAAGGCTATATTGACACTTTTCAGGCTAGTAAAGGCATATTCTTCTCTTTTTCAGAAGGCATATTCTTCTCTTTTTCAGGCTACTCTAAATAGGAATCCTGACGTTATGCCAGCTTCATTCCAAGTCTGGTGGGGACATCACCTATCCAGTGTTTCTCTCAGGTAATTTCAGAGCATTCTGATGTACGGTTTTAAAATTAAGGCCTTGAAACCAAGGCTATATTGACACTTTTTCAGGCTAGTAAAGGCATATTCTTCTCTTTTCAGGCTACTCTAAATAGGAATCCTGACGTTATGCCAGCTTCATTCCAAGTCTGGTGGGGACATCACCTATCCAGTGTTTCTCTCAGGTAATTTCAGAGCATTCTGATGTACGGTTTTAAAATTAAGGCCTTGAAACCAAGGCTATATTGACACTTTTTCAGGCTAGTAAAGGCATATTCTTCTCTTTTTCAGGCTACTCTAAATAGGAATCCTGACGTTATGCCAGCTTCATTCCAAGTCTGGTGGGGACATCACCTATCCAGTGTTTCTCTCAGGTAATTTCAGAGCATTCTGATGTACGGTTTTAAAATTAAGGCCTTGAAACCAAGGCTATATTGACACTTTTTCAGGCTAGTAAAGGCATATTCTTCTCTTTTTGAAGGCATCTTCTCTTTCAGGCTACTCTAAATAGGAATCCTGACGTTATGCCAGCTTCATTCCAAGTCTGGTGGGGACATCACCTATCCAGTGTTCTCTCAGGTAATTTCAGAGCATTCTGATGTACGGTTTTAAAATTAAGGCCTTGAAACCAAGGCTATATTGACACTTTTTCAGGCTAGTAAAGGCATATTCTTCTCTTTTTCAGGCTACTCTAAATAGGAATCCTGACGTTATGCCAGCTTCATTCCAAGTCTGGTGGGGACATCACCTATCCAGTGTTTCTCTCAGGTAATTTCAGAGCATTCTGATGTACGGTTTTAAAATTAAGGCCTTGAAACCAAGGCTATATTGACACTTTTTCAGGCTAGTAAGGCATATTCTTCTCTTTTTCAGGCTACTCTAAATAGGAATCCTGACGTTATGCCAGCTTCATTCCAAGTCTGGTGGGGACATCACCTATCCAGTGTTTCTCTCAGGTAATTTCAGAGCATTCTGATGTACGGTTTTAAAATTAAGGCCTTGAAACCAAGGCTATATTGACACTTTTTCAGGCTAGTAAAGGCATATTCTTCTCTTTTTCAGGCTACTCTAAATAGGAATCCTGACGTTATGCCAGCTTCATTCCAAGTCTGGTGGGGACATCACCTATCCAGTGTTCTCTCAGGTAATTTCAGAGCATTCTGATGTACGGTTTTAAAATTAAGGCCTTGAAACCAAGGCTATATTGACACTTTTTCAGGCTAGTAAAGGCATATTCTTCTCTTTTCAGAAGGCATATTCTTCTCTTTTTCAGGCTACTCTAAATAGGAATCCTGACGTTATGCCAGCTTCATTCCAAGTCTGGAGGGACATCACCTATCCAGTGTTTCTCTCAGGTAATTTCAGAGCATTCTGATGTACGGTTTTAAAATTAAGGCCTTGAAACCAAGGCTATATTGACACTTTTTCAGGCTAGTAAAGGCATATTCTTCTCTTTTTCAGAAGGCATATTCTTCTCTTTTTCAGGCTACTCTAAATAGGAATCCTGACGTTATGCCAGCTTCATTCCAAGTCTGGGGGACATCACCTATCCAGTGTTTCTCTCAGGTAATTTCAGAGCATTCTGATGTACGGTTTTAAAATTAAGGCCTTGAAACCAAGGCTATATTGACACTTTTTCAGGCTAGTAAAGGCATATTCTTCTCTTTTTCAGGCTACTCTAAATAGGAATCCTGACGTTATGCCAGCTTCATTCCAAGTCTGGTGGGGACATCACCTATCCAGTGTTTCTCTCAGGTAATTTCAGAGCATTCTGATGTACGGTTTTAAAATTAAGGCCTTGAAACCAAGGCTATATTGACACTTTTTCAGGCTAGTAAAGGCATATTCTTCTCTTTTTCAGAAGGCATATTCTTCTCTTTTTCAGGCTACTCTAAATAGGAATCCTGACGTTATGCCAGCTTCATTCCAAGTCTGGTGGGGACATCACCTATCCAGTGTTTCTCTCAGGTAATTTCACAGCATTCTGATGTACGGTTTTAAAATTAGGCCTTGAAACCAAGGCTATATTGACACTTTTTCAGGCTAGTAAAGGCATATTCTTCTCTTTTTCAGAAGGCATATTCTTCTCTTTTTCAGGCTACTCTAAATAGGAATCCTGACGTTATGCCAGCTTCATTCCAAGTCTGGTGGGGACATCACCTATCCAGTGTTTCTCTCAGGTAATTTCAGAGCATTCTGATGTACGGTTTTAAAATTAAGGCCTTGAAACCAAGGCTATATTGACACTTTTTCAGGCTAGTAAAGGCATATTCTTCTCTTTTTCAGGCATACTTCTAAAAATAGGAATCCTGACGTTATGCCAGCTTCATTCCAAGTCTGGTGGGGACATCACCTATCCAGTGTTTCTCTCAGGTAATTTCAGAGCATTCTGATGTACGGTTTTAAAATTAAGGCCTTGAAACCAAGGCTATATTGACACTTTTTCAGGCTAGTAAAGGCATATTCTTCTCTTTTTCAGAAGGCATATTCTTCTCTTTTTCAGGCTACTCTAAATAGGAATCCTGACGTTATGCCAGCTTCATTCCAAGTCTGGTGGGGACATCACCTATCCAGTGTTTCTCTCAGGTAATTTCAGAGCATTCTGATGTACGGTTTTAAAATTAAGGCCTTGAAACCAAGGCTATATTGACACTTTTTCAGGCTAGTAAAGGCATATTCTTCTCTTTTTCAGGCTACTCTAAATAGGAATCCTGACGTTATGCCAGCTTCATTCCAAGTCTGGTGGGGACATCACCTATCCAGTGTTTCTCTCAGGTAATTTCAGAGCATTCTGATGTACGGTTTTAAAATTAAGGCCTTGAAACCAAGGCTATATTGACACTTTTTCAGGCTAGTAAAGGCATATTCTTCTCTTTTTCAGAAGGCATATTCTTCTCTTTTTCAGGCTACTCTAAATAGGAATCCTGACGTTATGCCAGCTTCATTCCAAGTCTGGTGGGGACATCACCTATCCAGTGTTTCTCTCAGGTAATTTCAGAGCATTCTGATGTACGGTTTTAAAATTAAGGCCTTGAAACCAAGGCTATATTGACACTTTTTCAGGCTAGTAAAGGCATATTCTTCTCTTTTTCAGGCTACTCTAAATAGGAATCCTGACGTTATGCCAGCTTCATTCCAAGTCTGGTGGAGACATCACCTATCCAGTTGTCTCTCAGGTAATTTCAGAGCATTCTGATGTACGGTTTTAAAATTAAGGCCTTGAAACCAAGGCTATATTGACACTTTTTCAGGCTAGTAAAGGCATATTCTTCTCTTTTTCAGAAGGCATATTCTTCTCTTTTTCAGGCTACTCTAAATAGGAATCCTGACGTTATGCCAGCTTCATTCCAAGTCTGGTGGGGACATCACCTATCCAGTGTTTCTCTCAGGTAATTTCAGAGCATTCTGATGTACGGTTTTAAAATTAAGGCCTTGAAACCAAGGCTATATTGACACTTTTTCAGGCTAGTAAAGGCATATTCTTCTCTTTTTCAGGCTACTCTAAATAGGAATCCTGACGTTATGCCAGCTTCATTCCAAGTCTGGAGGGACATCACCTATCCAGTGTTTCTCTCAGGTAATTTCAGAGCATTCTGATGTACGGTTTTAAAATTAAGGCCTTGAAACCAAGGCTATATTGACACTTTTTCAGGCTAGTAAAGGCATATTCTTCTCTTTTTCAGAAGGCATATTCTTCTCTTTTTCAGGCTACTCTAAATAGGAATCCTGACGTTATGCCAGCTTCATTCCAAGTCTGGTGGGACATCACCTATCCAGTGTTTCTCTCAGGTAATTTCAGAGCATTCTGATGTACGGTTTTAAAATTAAGGCCTTGAAACCAAGGCTATATTGACACTTTTTCAGGCTAGTAAAGGCATATTCTTCTCTTTTTCAGGCTACTCTAAATAGGAATCCTGACGTTATGCCAGCTTCATTCCAAGTCTGGTGGAGACATCACCTATCCAGTGTTTCTCTCAGGTAATTTCAGAGCATTCTGATGTACGGTTTTAAAATTAAGGCCTTGAAACCAAGGCTATATTGACAATTTTTCAGGCTAGTAAAGGCATATTCTTCTCTTTTTCAGAAGGCATATTCTTCTCTTTTTCAGGCTACTCTAAATAGGAATCCTGACGTTATGCCAGCTTCATTCCAAGTCTGGTGGGGACATCACCTATCCAGTGGTTCTCTCAGGTAATTTCAGAGCATTCTGATGTACGGTTTTAAAATTAAGGCCTTGAAACCAAGGCTATATTGACACTTTTTCAGGCTAGTAAAGGCATATTCTTCTCTTTTTCAGAAGGCATATTCTTCTCTTTTTCAGGCTACTCTAAATAAGAATCCTGACGTTATGCCAGCTTCATTCCAAGTCTGGTGGGGACATCACCTATCCAGTGTTTCTCTCAGGTAATTTCAGAGCATTCTGATGTACGGTTTTAAAATTAAGGCCTTGAAACCAAGGCTATATTGACACTTTTTCAGGCTAGTAAAGGCATATTCTTCTCTTTTTCAGAAGGCATATTCTTCTCTTTTTCAGGCTACTCTAAATAGGAATCCTGACGTTATGCCAGCTTCATTCCAAGTCTGGTGGGGACATCACCTATCCAGTGTTTCTCTCAGGTAATTTCAGAGCATTCTGATGTACGGTTTTAAAATTAAGGCCTTGAAACCAAGGCTATATTGACACTTTTTCAGGCTAGTAAAGGCATATTCTTCTCTTTTTCAGAAGGCATATTCTTCTCTTTTTCAGGCTACTCTAAATAGGAATCCTGACGTTATGCCAGCTTCATTCCAAGTCTGGTGGGGACATCACCTATCCAGTGTTTCTCTCAGGTAATTTCAGAGCATTCTGATGTACGGTTTTAAAATTAAGGCCTTGAAACCAAGGCTATATTGACACTTTTTCAGGCTAGTAAAGGCATATTCTTCTCTTTTTCAGGCTACTCTAAATAGGAATCCTGACGTTATGCCAGCTTCATTCCAAGTCTGGTGGGGACATCACCTATCCAGTGTTTCTCTCAGGTAATTTCAGAGCATTCTGATGTACGGTTTTAAAATTAAGGCCTTGAAACCAAGGCTATATTGACACTTTTTCAGGCTAGTAAAGGCATATTCTTCTCTTTTTCAGAAGGCATATTCTTCTCTTTTCAGGCTACTCTAAATAGGAATCCTGACGTTATGCCAGCTTCATTCCAAGTCTGGTGGGGACATCACCTATCCAGTGTTTCTCTCAGGTAATTTCAGAGCATTCTGATGTACGGTTTTAAAATTAAGGCCTTGAAACCAAGGCTATATTGACACTTTTTCAGGCTAGTAAAGGCATATTCTTCTCTTTTTCAGAAGGCATATTCTTCTCTTTTTCAGGCTACTCTAAATAGGAATCCTGACGTTATGCCAGCTTCATTCCAAGTCTGGTGGGGACATCACCTATCCAGTGTTTCTCTCAGGTAATTTCAGAGCATTCTGATGTACGGTTTTAAAATTAAGGCCTTGAAACCAAGGCTATATTGACACTTTTTCAGGCTAGTAAAGGCATATTCTTCTCTTTTTCAGGCTACTCTAAATAGGAATCCTGACGTTATGCCAGCTTCATTCCAAGTCTGGTGGGGACATCACCTATCCAGTGTTTCTCTCAGGTAATTTCAGAGCATTCTGATGTACGGTTTTAAAATTAAGGCCTTGAAACCAAGGCTATATTGACACTTTTTCAGGCTAGTAAAGGCATATTCTTCTCTTTTCAGAAGGCATATTCTTCTCTTTTTCAGGCTACTCTAAATAGGAATCCTGACGTTATGCCAGCTTCATTCCAAGTCCGGTGGAGACATCACCTATCCAGTGTTTTTCTTATGTAATTTCAGAGCATTCTGATGTACGGTTTTAAAATTAAGGCCTTGACACCAAGGCTATATTGACACTTTTTCAGGCTAGTAAAGGCATATTCTTCTCTTTTTCAGGCTACTCTAAATAGGAATCCTGATGTTATACCAGCTTCATTCCAAGTCCGGTGGGGACATCACCTATCCAGTGTTTCTCTCAGGTAATTTCAGAGCATTCTGATGTACGGTTTTAAAATTAAGGCCTTGAAACCAAGGCTATATTGACACTTTTTCAGGCTAGTAAAGGCATATTCTTCTCTTTTTCAGAAGGCATATTCTTCTCTTTTTCAGGCTACTCTAAATAGGAATCCTGACGTTATGCCAGCTTCATTCCAAGTCTGGTGGGGACATCACCTATCCAGTGTTTCTCTCAGGTAATTTCAGAGCATTCTGATGTACGGTTTTAAAATTAAGGCCTTGAAACCAAGGCTATATTGACACTTTTTCAGGCTAGTAAAGGCATATTCTTCTCTTTTTCAGAAGGCATATTCTTCTCTTTTTCAGGCTACTCTAAATAGGAATCCTGACGTTATGCCAGCTTCATTCCAAGTCTGGTGGGGACATCACCTATCCAGTGTTTCTCTCAGGTAATTTCAGAGCATTCTGATGTACGGTTTTAAAATTAAGGCCTTGAAACCAAGGCTATATTGACACTTTTTCAGGCTAGTAAAGGCATATTCTTCTCTTTTTCAGAAGGCATATTCTCTCTTTTTCAGGCTACTCTAAATAGGAATCCTGACGTTATGCCAGCTTCATTCCAAGTCTGGTGGGGACATCACCTATCCAGTGTTCTCTCAGGTAATTTCAGAGCATTCTGATGTACGGTTTTAAAATTAAGGCCTTGAAACCAAGGCTATATTGACACTTTTTCAGGCTAGTAAAGGCATATTCTTCTCTTTTTCAGGCTACTCTAAATAGGAATCCTGACGTTATGCCAGCTTCATTCCAAGTCTGGTGGAGACATCACCTATCCAGTGTTTCTCTCAGGTAATTTCAGAGCATTCTGATGTACGGTTTTAAAATTAAGGCCTTGAAACCAAGGCTATATTGACACTTTTTCAGGCTAGTAAAGGCATATTCTTCTCTTTTTCAGAAGGCATATTCTTCTCTTTTTCAGGCTACTCTAAATAGGAATCCTGACGTTATGCCAGCTTCATTCCAAGTCTGGTGGGGACATCACCTATCCAGTGTTTCTCTCAGGTAATTTCAGAGCATTCTGATGTACGGTTTTAAAATTAAGGCCTTGAAACCAAGGCTATATTGACACTTTTTCAGGCTAGTAAAGGCATATTCTTCTCTTTTTCAGGCTACTCTAAATAGGAATCCTGACGTTATGCCAGCTTCATTCCAAGTCTGGTGGGACATCACCTATCCAGTGTTTCTCTCAGGTAATTTCAGAGCATTCTGATGTACGGTTTTAAAATTAAGGCCTTGAAACCAAGGCTATATTGACACTTTTTCAGGCTAGTAAAGGCATATTCTTCTCTTTTTCAGAAGGCATATTCTTCTCTTTTTCAGGCTACTCTAAATAGGAATCCTGACGTTATGCCAGCTTCATTCCAAGTCTGGTGGGGACATCACCTATCCAGTGTTTCTCTCAGGTAATTTCAGAGCATTCTGATGTACGGTTTTAAAATTAAGGCCTTGAAACCAAGGCTATATTGACACTTTTTCAGGCTAGTAAAGGCATAT
This sequence comes from Etheostoma spectabile, assembly GCF_008692095.1. NCBI lineage: Eukaryota > Metazoa > Chordata > Actinopteri > Perciformes > Percidae > Etheostoma > Etheostoma spectabile. Next base: position 35,449 of record NW_022604866.1, read on the forward strand.
TCTTCTCTTTTTCAGAAGGCATATTCTTCTCTTTTTCAGGCTACTCTAAATAGGAATCCTGACGTTATGCCAGCTTCATTCCAAGTCTGGTGGGGACATCACCTATCCAGTGTTTCTCTCAGGTAATTTCAGAGCATTCTGATGTACGGTTTTAAAATTAAGGCCTTGAAACCAAGGCTATATTGACACTTTTTCAGGCTAGTAAAGGCATATTCTTCTCTTTTTCAGAAGGCATATTCTTCTCTTTTTCAGGCTACTCTAAATAGGAATCCTGACGTTATGCCAGCTTCATTCCAAGTCTGGTGGGACATCACCTATCCAGTGTTTCTCTCAGGTAATTTCAGAGCATTCTGATGTACGGTTTTAAAATTAAGGCCTTGAAACCAAGGCTATATTGACACTTTTTCAGGCTAGTAAAGGCATATTCTTCTCTTTTTCAGGCTACTCTAAATAGGAATCCTGACGTTATGCCAGCTTCATTCCAAGTCTGGTGGAGACATCACCTATCCAGTGTTTCTCTCAGGTAATTTCAGAGCATTCTGATGTACGGTTTTAAAATTAAGGCCTTGAAACCAAGGCTATATTGACACTTTTTCAGGCTAGTAAAGGCATATTCTTCTCTTTTTCAGAAGGCATATTCTTCTCTTTTTCAGGCTACTCTAAATAGGAATCCTGACGTTATGCCAGCTTCATTCCAAGTCTGGTGGGGACATCACCTATCCAGTGTTTCTCTCAGGTAATTTCAGAGCATTCTGATGTACGGTTTTAAAATTAAGGCCTTGAAACCAAGGCTATATTGACACTTTTTCAGGCTAGTAAAGGCATAAGGCATATTCTTCTCTTTTTCAGGCTACTCTAAATAGGAATCCTGACGTTATGCCAGCTTCATTCCAAGTCTGGTGGGGACATCACCTATCCAGTGTTTCTCTCAGGTAATTTCAGAGCATTCTGATGTACGGTTTTAAAATTAAGGCCTTGAAACCAAGGCTATATTGACACTTTTTCAGGCTAGTAAAGGCATATTCTTCTCTTTTTCAGAAGGCATATTCTTCTCTTTTTCAGGCTACTCTAAATAGGAATCCTGACGTTATGCCAGCTTCATTCCAAGTCTGGTGGGGACATCACCTATCCAGTGTTTCTCTCAGGTAATTTCAGAGCATTCTGATGTACGGTTTTAAAATTAAGGCCTTGAAACCAAGGCTATATTGACACTTTTTCAGGCTAGTAAAGGCATATTCTTCTCTTTTTCAGAAGGCATATTCTTCTCTTTTTCAGGCTACTCTAAATAGGAATCCTGACGTTATGCCAGCTTCATTCCAAGTCTGGTGGGGACATCACCTATCCAGTGTTTCTCTCAGGTAATTTCAGAGCATTCTGATGTACGGTTTTAAAATTAAGGCCTTGAAACCAAGGCTATATTGACACTTTTTCAGGCTAGTAAAGGCATATTCTTCTCTTTTTCAGAAGGCATATTCTTCTCTTTTTCAGGCTACTCTAAATAGGAATCCTGACGTTATGCCAGCTTCATTCCAAGTCTGGTGGGGACATCACCTATCCAGTGTTTCTCTCAGGTAATTTCAGAGCATTCTGATGTACGGTTTTAAAATTAAGGCCTTGAAACCAAGGCTATATTGACACTTTTTCAGGCTAGTAAAGGCATATTCTTCTCTTTTTCAGGCTACTCTAAATAGGAATCCTGACGTTATGCCAGCTTCATTCCAAGTCTGGTGGGGACATCACCTATCCAGTGTTTCTCTCAGGTAATTTCAGAGCATTCTGATGTACGGTTTTAAAATTAAGGCCTTGAAACCAAGGCTATATTGACACTTTTTCAGGCTAGTAAAGGCATATTCTTCTCTTTTTCAGAAGGCATATTCTTCTCTTTTTCAGGCTACTCTAAATAGGAATCCTGACGTTATGCCAGCTTCATTCCAAGTCTGGTGGGGACATCACCTATCCAGTGTTTCTCTCAGGTAATTTCAGAGCATTCTGATGTACGGTTTTAAAATTAAGGCCTTGAAACCAAGGCTATATTGACACTTTTTCAGGCTAGTAAAGGCATATTCTTCTCTTTTTCAGGCTACTCTAAATAGGAATCCTGACGTTATGCCAGCTTCATTCCAAGTCTGGTGGGGATATCACCTATCCAGTGTTTCTCTCAGGTAATTTCAGAGCATTCTGATGTACGGTTTTAAAATTAAGGCCTTGAAACCAAGGCTATATTGACACTTTTTCAGGCTAGTAAAGGCATATTCTTCTCTTTTTCAGAAGGCATATTCTCTTTTTCAGGCTACTCTGAATAGGAATCCTGACGTTATGCCAGCTTCATTCCAAGTCCGGTGGGGACATCACCTATCCAGTGTTTCTCTCAGGTAATTTCAGAGCATTCTGATGTACGGTTTTAAAATTAAGGCCTTGAAACCAAGGCTATATTGACACTTTTTCAGGCTAGTAAAGGCATATTCTTCTCTTTTTCAGGCTACTCTAAATAGGAATCCTGACGTTATGCCAGCTTCATTCCAAGTCTGGTGGGGACATCACCTATCCAGTGTTTCTCTCAGGTAATTTCAGAGCATTCTGATGTACGGTTTTAAAATTAAGGCCTTGAAACCAAGGCTATATTGACACTTTTTCAGGCTAGTAAAGGCATATTCTTCTCTTTTTCAGAAGGCATATTCTTCTCTTTTTCAGGCTACTCTAAATAGGAATCCTGACGTTATGCCAGCTTCATTCCAAGTCTGGTGGGGACATCACCTATCCAGTGTTTCTCTCAGGTAATTTCAGAGCATTCTGATGTACGGTTTTAAAATTAAGGCCTTGAAACCAAGGCTATATTGACACTTTTTCAGGCTAGTAAAGGCATATTCTTCTCTTTTTCAGAAGGCATATTCTTCTCTTTTTCAGGCTACTCTAAATAGGAATCCTGACGTTATGCCAGCTTCATTCCAAGTCTGGTGGGGACATCACCTATCCAGTGTTTCTCTCAGGTAATTTCAGAGCATTCTGATGTACGGTTTTAAAATTAAGGCCTTGAAACCAAGGCTATATTGACACTTTTTCAGGCTAGTAAAGGCATATTCTTCTCTTTTTCAGAAGGCATATTCTTCTCTTTTTCAGGCTACTCTAAATAGGAATCCTGACGTTATGCCAGCTTCATTCCAAGTCTGGAGGGACATCACCTATCCAGTGTTTCTCTCAGGTAATTTCAGAGCATTCTGATGTACGGTTTTAAAATTAAGGCCTTGAAACCAAGGCTATATTGACACTTTTTCAGGCTAGTAAAGGCATATTCTTCTCTTTTTCAGAAGGCATATTCTTCTCTTTTTCAGGCTACTCTAAATAGGAATCCTGACGTTATGCCAGCTTCATTCCAAGTCTGGTGGGGACATCACCTATCCAGTGTTTCTCTCAGGTAATTTCAGAGCATTCTGATGTACGGTTTTAAAATTAAGGCCTTGAAACCAAGGCTATATTGACACTTTTTCAGGCTAGTAAAGGCATATTCTTCTCTTTTTCAGAAGGCATATTCTTCTCTTTTTCAGGCTACTCTAAATAGGAATCCTGACGTTATGCCAGCTTCATTCCAAGTCTGGTGGGACATCACCTATCCAGTGTTTCTCTCAGGTAATTTCAGAGCATTCTGATGTACGGTTTTAAAATTAAGGCCTTGAAACCAAGGCTATATTGACACTTTTTCAGGCTAGTAAAGGCATATTCTTCTCTTTTTCAGAAGGCATATTCTTCTCTTTTCAGGCTACTCTAAATAGGAATCCTGACGTTATGCCAGCTTCATTCCAAGTCTGGTGGGGACATCACCTATCCAGTGTTTCTCTCAGGTAATTTCAGAGCATTCTGATGTACGGTTTTAAAATTAAGGCCTTGAAACCAAGGCTATATTGACACTTTTTCAGGCTAGTAAAGGCATATTCTTCTCTTTTTCAGAAGGCATATTCTTCTCTTTTTCAGGCTACTCTAAATAGGAATCCTGACGTTATGCCAGCTTCATTCCAAGTCTGGAGGGACATCACCTATCCAGTGTTTCTCTCAGGTAATTTCAGAGCATTCTGATGTACGGTTTTAAAATTAAGGCCTTGAAACCAAGGCTATATTGACACTTTTTCAGGCTAGTAAAGGCATATTCTTCTCTTTTTCAGAAGGCATATTCTTCTCTTTTTCAGGCTACTCTAAATAGGAATCCTGACGTTATGCCAGCTTCATTCCAAGTCTGGTGGGGACATCACCTATCCAGTGTTTCTCTCAGGTAATTTCAGAGCATTCTGATGTACGGTTTTAAAATTAAGGCCTTGAAACCAAGGCTATATTGACACTTTTTCAGGCTAGTAAAGGCATATTCTTCTCTTTTTCAGAAGGCATATTCTTCTCTTTTTCAGGCTACTCTAAATAGGAATCCTGACGTTATGCCAGCTTCATTCCAAGTCTGGTGGGGACATCACCTATCCAGTGTTTCTCTCAGGTAATTTCAGAGCATTCTGATGTACGGTTTTAAAATTAAGGCCTTGAAACCAAGGCTATATTGACACTTTTTCAGGCTAGTAAAGGCATATTCTTCTCTTTTTCAGGCTACTCTAAATAGGAATCCTGACGTTATGCCAGCTTCATTCCAAGTCTGGTGGGGACATCACCTATCCAGTGTTTCTCTCAGGTAATTTCAGAGCATTCTGATGTACGGTTTTAAAATTAAGGCCTTGAAACCAAGGCTATATTGACACTTTTTCAGGCTAGTAAAGGCATATTCTTCTCTTTTTCAGGCTACTCTAAATAGGAATCCTGACGTTATGCCAGCTTCATTCCAAGTCTGGTGGGGACATCACCTATCCAGTGTTTCTCTCAGGTAATTTCAGAGCATTCTGATGTACGGTTTTAAAATTAAGGCCTTGAAACCAAGGCTATATTGACACTTTTTCAGGCTAGTAAAGGCATATTCTTCTCTTTTTCAGAAGGCATATTCTTCTCTTTTTCAGGCTACTCTAAATAGGAATCCTGACGTTATGCCAGCTTCATTCCAAGTCTGGTGGGGACATCACCTATCCAGTGTTCTCTCAGGTAATTTCAGAGCATTCTGATGTACGGTTTTAAAATTAAGGCCTTGAAACCAAGGCTATATTGACACTTTTTCAGGCTAGTAAAGGCATATTCTTCTCTTTTTCAGGCTACTCTAAATAGGAATCCTGACGTTATGCCAGCTTCATTCCAAGTCTGGTGGGGACATCACCTATCCAGTGTTTCTCTCAGGTAATTTCAGAGCATTCTGATGTACGGTTTTAAAATTAAGGCCTTGAAACCAAGGCTATATTGACACTTTTTCAGGCTAGTAAAGGCATATTCTTCTCTTTTTCAGAAGGCATATTCTTCTCTTTTCAGGCTACTCTAAATAGGAATCCTGACGTTATGCCAGCTTCATTCCAAGTCTGGAGGAGACATCACCTATCCAGTGTTTCTCTCAGGTAATTTCAGAGCATTCTGATGTACGGTTTTAAAATTAAGGCCTTGAAACCAAGGCTATATTGACACTTTTTCAGGCTAGTAAAGGCATATTCTTCTCTTTTTCAGAAGGCATATTCTTCTCTTTTTCAGGCTACTCTAAATAGGAATCCTGACGTTATGCCAGCTTCATTCCAAGTCTGGTGGGGACATCACCTATCCAGTGTTTCTCTCAGGTAATTTCAGAGCATTCTGATGTACGGTTTTAAAATTAAGGCCTTGAAACCAAGGCTATATTGACACTTTTTCAGGCTAGTAAAGGCATATTCTTCTCTTTTTCAGAAGGCATTTCTTCTCTTTTCAGGCTACTCTAAATAGGAATCCTGACGTTATGCCAGCTTCATTCCAAGTCTGGTGGGGACATCACCTATCCAGTGTTTCTCTCAGGTAATTTCAGAGCATTCTGATGTACGGTTTTAAAATTAAGGCCTTGAAACCAAGGCTATATTGACACTTTTTCAGGCTAGTAAAGGCATATTCTTCTCTTTTTCAGAAGGCATATTCTTCTCTTTTTCAGGCTACTCTAAATAGGAATCCTGACGTTATGCCAGCTTCATTCCAAGTCTGGTGGGGACATCACCTATCCAGTGTTTCTCTCAGGTAATTTCAGAGCATTCTGATGTACGGTTTTAAAATTAAGGCCTTGAAACCAAGGCTATATTGACACTTTTTCAGGCTAGTAAAGGCATATTCTTCTCTTTTTCAGAAGGCATATTCTTCTCTTTTTCAGGCTACTCTAAATAGGAATCCTGACGTTATGCCAGCTTCATTCCAAGTCTGGTGGGGACATCACCTATCCAGTGTTTCTCTCAGGTAATTTCAGAGCATTCTGATGTACGGTTTTAAAATTAAGGCCTTGAAACCAAGGCTATATTGACACTTTTTCAGGCTAGTAAAGGCATATTCTTCTCTTTTCAGAAGGCATATTCTTCTCTTTTTCAGGCTACTCTAAATAGGAATCCTGACGTTATGCCAGCTTCATTCCAAGTCTGGAGGGGACATCACCTATCCAGTGTTTCTCTCAGGTAATTTCAGAGCATTCTGATGTACGGTTTTAAAATTAAGGCCTTGAAACCAAGGCTATATTGACACTTTTTCAGGCTAGTAAAGGCATATTCTTCTCTTTTTCAGAAGGCATATTCTTCTCTTTTTCAGGCTACTCTAAATAGGAATCCTGACGTTATGCCAGCTTCATTCCAAGTCTGGTGGGGACATCACCTATCCAGTGTTTCTCTCAGGTAATTTCAGAGCATTCTGATGTACGGTTTTAAAATTAAGGCCTTGAAACCAAGGCTATATTGACACTTTTTCAGGCTAGTAAAGGCATATTCTTCTCTTTTTCAGAAGGCATATTCTTCTCTTTTTCAGGCTACTCTAAATAGGAATCCTGACGTTATGCCAGCTTCATTCCAAGTCTGGTGGGGACATCACCTATCCAGTGTTTCTCTCAGGTAATTTCAGAGCATTCTGATGTACGGTTTTAAAATTAAGGCCTTGAAACCAAGGCTATATTGACACTTTTTCAGGCTAGTAAAGGCATATTCTTCTCTTTTTCAGAAGGCATATTCTTCTCTTTTTCAGGCTACTCTAAATAGGAATCCTGACGTTATGCCAGCTTCATTCCAAGTCTGGTGGGGACATCACCTATCCAGTGTTTCTCTCAGGTAATTTCAGAGCATTCTGATGTACGGTTTTAAAATTAAGGCCTTGAAACCAAGGCTATATTGACACTTTTTCAGGCTAGTAAAGGCATATTCTTCTCTTTTTCAGAAGGCATATTCTTCTCTTTTTCAGGCTACTCTAAATAGGAATCCTGACGTTATGCCAGCTTCATTCCAAGTCTGGTGGGGACATCACCTATCCAGTGTTTCTCTCAGGTAATTTCAGAGCATTCTGATGTACGGTTTTAAAATTAAGGCCTTGAAACCAAGGCTATATTGACACTTTTTCAGGCTAGTAAAGGCATATTCTTCTCTTTTTCAGAAGGCATATTCTTCTCTTTTTCAGGCTACTCTAAATAGGAATCCTGACGTTATGCCAGCTTCATTCCAAGTCTGGTGGGGACATCACCTATCCAGTGTTTCTCTCAGGTAATTTCAGAGCATTCTGATGTACGGTTTTAAAATTAAGGCCTTGAAACCAAGGCTATATTGACACTTTTTCAGGCTAGTAAAGGCATATTCTTCTCTTTTTCAGGCTACTCTAAATAGGAATCCTGACGTTATGCCAGCTTCATTCCAAGTCTGGTGGGGACATCACCTATCCAGTGTTTCTCTCAGGTAATTTCAGAGCATTCTGATGTACGGTTTTAAAATTAAGGCCTTGAAACCAAGGCTATATTGACACTTTTTCAGGCTAGTAAAGGCATATTCTTCTCTTTTTCAGAAGGCATATTCTTCTCTTTTTCAGGCTACTCTAAATAGGAATCCTGACGTTATGCCAGCTTCATTCCAAGTCTGGTGGGGACATCACCTATCCAGTGTTTCTCTCAGGTAATTTCAGAGCATTCTGATGTACGGTTTTAAAATTAAGGCCTTGAAACCAAGGCTATATTGACACTTTTTCAGGCTAGTAAAGGCATATTCTTCTCTTTTTCAGAAGGCATATTCTTCTCTTTTTCAGGCTACTCTAAATAGGAATCCTGACGTTATGCCAGCTTCATTCCAAGTCTGGTGGGGACATCACCTATCCAGTGTTTCTCTCAGGTAATTTCAGAGCATTCTGATGTACGGTTTTAAAATTAAGGCCTTGAAACCAAGGCTATATTGACACTTTTTCAGGCTAGTAAAGGCATATTCTTCTCTTTTTCAGAAGGCATATTCTTCTCTTTTTCAGGCTACTCTAAATAGGAATCCTGACGTTATGCCAGCTTCATTCCAAGTCTGGTGGGGACATCACCTATCCAGTGTTTCTCTCAGGTAATTTCAGAGCATTCTGATGTACGGTTTTAAAATTAAGGCCTTGAAACCAAGGCTATATTGACACTTTTTCAGGCTAGTAAAGGCATATTCTTCTCTTTTCAGAAGGCATATTTCTCTTTTTCAGGCTACTCTAAATAGGAATCCTGACGTTATGCCAGCTTCATTCCAAGTCTGGTGGGGACATCACCTATCCAGTGTTTCTCTCAGGTAATTTCAGAGCATTCTGATGTACGGTTTTAAAATTAAGGCCTTGAAACCAAGGCTATATTGACACTTTTTCAGGCTAGTAAAGGCATATTCTTCTCTTTTTCAGAAGGCATATTCTTCTCTTTTTCAGGCTACTCTAAATAGGAATCCTGACGTTATGCCAGCTTCATTCCAAGTCTGGTGGGGACATCACCTATCCAGTGTTTCTCTCAGGTAATTTCAGAGCATTCTGATGTACGGTTTTAAAATTAGGCCTTGAAACCAAGGCTATATTGACACTTTTTCAGGCTAGTAAAGGCATATTCTTCTCTTTTTCAGAAGGCATATTCTTCTCTTTTTCAGGCTACTCTAAATAGGAATCCTGACGTTATGCCAGCTTCATTCCAAGTCTGGTGGGGACATCACCTATCCAGTGTTTCTCTCAGGTAATTTCAGAGCATTCTGATGTACGGTTTTAAAATTAAGGCCTTGAAACCAAGGCTATATTGACACTTTTTCAGGCTAGTAAAGGCATATTCTTCTCTTTTTCAGGCTACTCTAAATAGGAATCCTGACGTTATGCCAGCTTCATTCCAAGTCTGGTGGGGACATCACCTATCCAGTGTTTCTCTCAGGTAATTTCAGAGCATTCTGATGTACGGTTTTAAAATTAAGGCCTTGAAACCAAGGCTATATTGACACTTTTTCAGGCTAGTAAAGGCATATTCTTCTCTTTTTCAGGCTACTCTAAATAGGAATCCTGACGTTATGCCAGCTTCATTCCAAGTCTGGTGGGGACATCACCTATCCAGTGTTTCTCTCAGGTAATTTCAGAGCATTCTGATGTACGGTTTTAAAATTAAGGCCTTGAAACCAAGGCTATATTGACACTTTTTCAGGCTAGTAAAGGCATATTCTTCTCTTTTTCAGAAGGCATATTCTTCTCTTTTTCAGGCTACTCTAAATAGGAATCCTGACGTTATGCCAGCTTCATTCCAAGTCTGGAGGGACATCACCTATCCAGTGTTTCTCTCAGGTAATTTCAGAGCATTCTGATGTACGGTTTTAAAATTAAGGCCTTGAAACCAAGGCTATATTGACACTTTTTCAGGCTAGTAAAGGCATATTCTTCTCTTTTTCAGAAGGCATATTCTTCTCTTTTCAGGCTACTCTAAATAGGAATCCTGACGTTATGCCAGCTTCATTCCAAGTCTGGAGGGGACATCACCTATCCAGTGTTTCTCAGGTAATTTCAGAGCATTCTGATGTACGGTTTTAAAATTAAGGCCTTGAAACCAAGGCTATATTGACACTTTTTCAGGCTAGTAAAGGCATATTCTTCTCTTTTTCAGAAGGCATATTCTTCTCTTTTTCAGGCTACTCTAAATAGGAATCCTGACGTTATGCCAGCTTCATTCCAAGTCTGGTGGGGACATCACCTATCCAGTGTTTCTCTCAGGTAATTTCAGAGCATTCTGATGTACGGTTTTAAAATTAAGGCCTTGAAACCAAGGCTATATTGACACTTTTTCAGGCTAGTAAAGGCATATTCTTCTCTTTTTCAGAAGGCATATTCTTCTCTTTTTCAGGCTACTCTAAATAGGAATCCTGACGTTATGCCAGCTTCATTCCAAGTCTGGTGGGACATCACCTATCCAGTGTTTCTCTCAGGTAATTTCAGAGCATTCTGATGTACGGTTTTAAAATTAAGGCCTTGAAACCAAGGCTATATTGACACTTTTTCAGGCTAGTAAAGGCATATTCTTCTCTTTTTCAGAAGGCTATTCTCTAGGCTACTCTAAATAGGAATCCTGACGTTATGCCAGCTTCATTCCAAGTCTGGTGGGGACATCACCTATCCAGTGTTTCTCTCAGGTAATTTCAGAGCATTCTGATGTACGGTTTTAAAATTAAGGCCTTGAAACCAAGGCTATATTGACACTTTTTCAGGCTAGTAAAGGCATATTCTTCTCTTTTTCAGAAGGCATATTCTTCTCTTTTTCAGGCTACTCTAAATAGGAATCCTGACGTTATGCCAGCTTCATTCCAAGTCTGGTGGGGACATCACCTATCCAGTGTTTCTCTCAGGTTAATTTCAGAGCATTCTGATGTACGGTTTTAAAATTAAGGCCTTGAAACCAAGGCTATATTGACACTTTTTCAGGCTAGTAAAGGCATATTCTTCTCTTTTCAGAAGGCATATTCTTCTCTTTTTCAGGCTACTCTAAATAGGAATCCTGACGTTATGCCAGCTTCATTCCAAGTCTGGTGGGGACATCACCTATCCAGTGTTTCTCTCAGGTAATTTCAGAGCATTCTGATGTACGGTTTTAAAATTAAGGCCTTGAAACCAAGGCTATATTGACACTTTTTCAGGCTAGTAAAGGCATATTCTTCTCTTTTTCAGAAGGCATATTCTTCTCTTTTTCAGGCTACTCTAAATAGGAATCCTGACGTTATGCCAGCTTCATTCCAAGTCTGGTGGGGACATCACCTATCCAGTGTTCTCTCAGGTAATTTCAGAGCATTCTGATGTACGGTTTTAAAATTAAGGCCTTGAAACCAAGGCTATATTGACACTTTTTCAGGCTAGTAAAGGCATATTCTTCTCTTTTTCAGGCTACTCTAAATAGGAATCCTGACGTTATGCCAGCTTCATTCCAAGTCTGGAGGGGACATCACCTATCCAGTGTTTCTCTCAGGTAATTTCAGAGCATTCTGATGTACGGTTTTAAAATTAAGGCCTTGAAACCAAGGCTATATTGACACTTTTTCAGGCTAGTAAAGGCATATTCTTCTCTTTTTCAGAAGGCATATTCTTCTCTTTTTCAGGCTACTCTAAATAGGAATCCTGACGTTATGCCAGCTTCATTCCAAGTCTGGTGGGGACATCACCTATCCAGTGTTTCTCTCAGGTAATTTCAGAGCATTCTGATGTACGGTTTTAAAATTAAGGCCTTGAAACCAAGGCTATATTGACACTTTTTCAGGCTAGTAAAGGCATTTTTCTCTTTTTCAGAAGGCATATTCTTCTCTTTTTCAGGCTACTCTAAATAGGAATCCTGACGTTATGCCAGCTTCATTCCAAGTCTGGTGGGGACATCACCTATCCAGTGTTTCTCTCAGGTAATTTCAGAGCATTCTGATGTACGGTTTTAAAATTAAGGCCTTGAAACCAAGGCTATATTGACACTTTTTCAGGCTAGTAAAGGCATATTCTTCTCTTTTTCAGGCTACTCTAAATAGGAATCCTGACGTTATGCCAGCTTCATTCCAAGTCTGGTGGGGACATCACCTATCCAGTGTGTCTCTCAGGTAATTTCAGAGCATTCTGATGTACGGTTTTAAAATTAAGGCCTTGAAACCAAGGCTATATTGACACTTTTTCAGGCTAGTAAAGGCATATTCTTCTCTTTTTCAGAAGGCATATTCTTCTCTTTTTCAGGCTACTCTAAATAGGAATCCTGACGTTATGCCAGCTTTATTCCAAGTCTTGGGGGGACATCCCCTATCCAGTTTTTCTCTCAGGTAATTTCAGAGCATTCTGATGTACGGATTTAAAATTAAGGCCTTGAAACCAAGGCTATATTGACACTTTTTCAGGCTAGTAAAGGCATATTCTTCTCTTTTTCAGAAGGCATATTCTTCTCTTTTTCAGGCTACTCTAAATAGGAATCCTGACGTTATGCCAGCTTCATTCCAAGTCTGTGGGGACATCACCTATCCAGTGTTTCTCTCAGGTAATTTCAGAGCATTCTGATGTACGGTTTTAAAATTAAGGCCTTGAAACCAAGGCTATATTGACACTTTTTCAGGCTATAAAGGCATATTCTTCTCTTTTTCAGAAGGCATATTCTTCTTTTTCAGGCTACTCTAAATAGGAATCCTGACGTTATGCCAGCTTCATTCCAAGTCTGGTGGGGACATCACCTATCCAGTGTGTCTCTCAGGTAATTTCAGAGCATTCTGATGTACGGTTTTAAAATTAAGGCCTTGAAACCAAGGCTATATCACACTTTTTCAGGCTAGTAAAGGCATATTCTTCTCTTTTTCAGAAGGCATATTCTTCTCTTTTTCAGGCTACTCTAAAAGGATTCCTGACGTTATGCCAGCTTCATTCCAAGTCTAGGAGGAGACACACCTATCCAGTGTTTCTCTCAGGTAATTTCAGAGCATTCTGATGTACGGTTTTAAAATTAAGGCCTTGAAACCAAGGCTATATTGACACTTTTCAGACTAGTTAAGGCATATTCTTCTCTTTTCAGAAGGCATATTCTTCTCTTTTTCAGGCTACTCTAAAAAGGAATCCTGACGTTATGCCAGCTTCATTCCAATCAGAAGGAGTCACCACCTATCCAGTGTTTCTCTCAGGTAATTTCAGAGCATTCTGATGTACGGTTTTAAAATTAAGGCCTTGAAACCAAGGCTATATTGACACTTTTTCAGGCTAGTAAAGGCATATTCTTCTCTTTTTCAGAAGGCATATTCTTCTCTTTTTCAGGCTACTCTAAATAGGAATCCTGACGTTATGCCAGCTTCATTCCAAGTCTGCTGGGGACATCACCTATCCAGTGTTTCTCTCAGGTAATTTCAGAGCATTCTTATGTACGGTTTTAAAATTAAGGCCTTGAAACCAAGGCTATATTGACACTTTTTCAGGCTCATGAAGGCATATTCTTCTCTTTTTCAGAAGGCATATTCTTCTCTTTTTCAGGCTACTCTAAATAGGAATCCTGACGTTATGCCAGCTTCATTCCAAGTCTGGTGGGGACATCACCTATCCAGTGTTTCTCTCAGGTAATTTCAGAGCATTCTGATGTACGGTTTTAAAATTAAGGCCTTGAAACCAAGGCTATATCGACACTTTTTCAGGCTAGTAAAGGCATATTCTTCTCTTTTTCAGAAGGCATATTCTTCTCTTTTTCAGGCTACTCTAAATAGGAATCCTGACATTATGCCAGCTTCATTCCAAGTCTGGTGGGGACATCACCTATCCAGTGTTTCTCTCAGGTAATCTCAGATCATTCTGATGTACGGTTTTAAAATTAAGGCCTTGAAACCGAGGCTATATTGACACTTTTTCAGGCTAGTAAAGGCATATTCTTCTCTTTTTCAGAAGGCATATTCTTCTCTTTTTCAGGCTACTCTAAAAAGGAATCCTGACGTTATGCCAGCGTCATTGAAAGTCAGGAGGAGACACCACCTATCCAGTGTTTCTCTCTGGTAATTTCAGAGCATTCTGATGTACGGTTTTAAAATTAAGGCCTTGAAACCAAGGCTATATTGACACTTTTTCAGACTAGTTAAGGCATATTCTTCTCTTTTTCAGAAGGCATATTCTTCTCTTTTTCAGGCTACTCTAAATAGGAATCCTGACGTTATGCCAGCTTCATTCCAAGTCTGGTGGGGACATCACCTATCCAGTGTTTCTCTCAGGTAATTTCAGAGCATTCTGATGTACGGTTTTAAAATTAAGGCCTTGAAACCAAGGCTATATTGACACTTTTTCAGGCTAGTAAAGGCATATTCTTCTCTTTTTCAGAAGGCATATTCTTCTCTTTTTCAGGCTACTCTAAATAGGAATCCTGACATTATGCCTGCTTCATTCCAAGTCTTGTGGGACATCACCTATCCAGTTATTCTCTCAGGTAATTTCAGAGCATTCCTATGTACGGTTTTAAAATTAAGGCCTTGAAACCAAGGCTATATTGACACTTTTTCAGGCTAGTAAAGGTATATTCTTCTCTTTTTCAGAAGGCATATTCTTCTCTTTTTCAGGCTACTCTAAATAGGAATCCTGACATTATGCCTGCTTCATTCCAAGTCTTGTGGGGACATCACCTATCCAGTTATTCTCTCAGTTAATTTCAGAGCATTCTGATGTACGGTTTTAAAATTAAGGCCTTGAAACCAAGGCTATATTGACACTTTTTCAGGCTAGTAAAGGCATATTCTTCTTTTTTTCAGGCTACTCTAAATAGAAATCCTGACGTTATGCCAGCATCATTCCAAGTCTGGAGGAGACATAGCCTATCCAATGTGTCTCGCAGGTGTCATGGCGGGGTCCCGGCTGGTCGTGAGTCTGTCTCCCTTATTACTTTTCACTACTCTAAGTCTCGTTTGCCCAGCCTATCTTGTTTTGGTTTTGCCTTCCTGTTTTGGTTTTCCTGCTCTCCCGTCCGAAGCCAGCTGATCACACACACCTGCCTCCCGTCAACGCCAATCACCAACATCAGACGCACCTGCCAGCCTTCACCCGCTCCAGCCATCCACACCTGCCTGCCATCATCATCTACTCCTGTTTATATACCCCGGCTCTGCATCCACTCTTCACTTGATCGTCAGATCAGCTACATGGGTGAACCTCTGCTAAATGCCTGTGCTAGCCGTTGTGTCTTTGTATCTGTTACTCTCTCTCCTGTGTTTTCCTGTTTCAGTTAATCTCCGGCCGGCTGGCTTCGGACCCCCCACCAGTCCTCCTCCCACGGCGTCTCCTCCTCATCATCCTGCTCTGCCCCTCGCACTGCTGCACCTCTGCCACCGCAGCTCTCCACTCTCATCTCTCCCTTTCGCCGCCACCCGGCTCCGTCCTCCGTGTCTCTGCTCGCCGTGCCCTCGCCCCCTCCTCGGCCCTCGCTCCCGGCTCCTCCTGCACAGTCTCCCCGGTCCGCCACCCACCTGCTCCTGGCGTCCATCTCCCTACTTCCATCCCCCTTTTTCCTAATAAATACCTTCCCTGTGAGCCGTGCATTTGAGTCCATCCTTCTGTCCCCCCTAACAGTACGATCAAGTCACCCATGGACTCAGCCGGCTCACCCCCCGCTCCCGATCCCTCTCCTTCCCCCCAGGACTTAGCCTTCGCTGTAGCCGCCCAGGGTTCGTTGCTCGGCCATCACACCTCAGCCCTTACGGCTATGGCCGAGGCTATCCGCTCCCTGACTGGCGACGTTCAGCAACTAGCTAGGCAGCTTGGTTCCCTCCACTCTTCCGTTCCTGCCGACAACACCACTCCGGTCACCTCCCCGTCTGCTCCGCCTGCTCCCTCACGCATCCTGCTCCGGTTAATTCCGTCCCGTCACCCCCCTCTGAAACCCCTGTGTCTACGCCCGACAAATTCTCCGGCGTGCTGGGAACATGCGAGGGGTTCTTAGTACAGTGCTCCCTGGTGTTTAGCAGACAACCAGTAACCTTCCGCTCCGACGAGGCCAGAGTGTGTTTTTGCGCGCTATCCTGGTACGCCGCGGTGAGTCAGGGGAGGCCGGACCTCCTCGCCTCATACTCCTCCTTCGAGGAGGAGCTGAGGCGGGTGTTCGACCACCCCGTGCGGGCCTGGAGAAGGCCTCCCGCCTCATGTCTCTCCGGCAGGGGGACCGCAGCGTCGCGGAGTACTCCGTCGACTTCCGCATCTTGGCCGCCGGCTCGGAGTGGAACAACCAGGCCCTCCGCTGCGCGTTCCTGGCTGGGCTCAGTGACAAAATCAAAGACATCTTGGCCACCAGGGACGAGCCGGGGGACCTGGACGGTCTAATCGGTGCAGCCATCGACTTAGACAATCGCATCCGGAGAGGGAGAGAGAGCGCGGTCCTCGGGGCTCCACCTCTACCCGGGTCGGTCCGCCACCGTCTAGGGTCTCTGTTCCCCCGCTTTCCCAGTCACGACCCGTCGTCCCTCCCGCTCGATCCGTGTCCCCGCCTCCGGAGCCCATGCAGCTAGGTAAAGCTCGTCTGTCCCCAGGGGAACGTGAGCGTCGCCGCCTCGCGGGTCTTTGCCTGTATTGCGGGCAATCCGGCCATTTTCTCTCCTCTTGTACCGTCCGGCCAAAAGAGCAGGCTCGTCAGTAGCAGTGGGAGCTCTGGCGAGCCAAACTCCTCCCAAACAGCGCATATTGTTAGATGTCTCCCTGTCCTGGCGGGACGTCTCCGTCCCCCTGGGGGCACTAGTTGACTCGGGTGCAGACGAAAGCTTTATCGACATCGAACTCGCCCGCCAACTGTCTATTCCCCACATCCCGCTCGACACTCCTCTCCGGGCCACCAGTCTCAACGGCCAGTCCCTCGGCACTATTACACACTGCACCCCCCCGTTACGTCTCCTCACCTCCGGTAATCACCATGAGACCCTCTCTCTTCACCTCATTTCCTCCCCGGCCTCTCCCATTGTCCTTGGTTTCCCCTGGCTCGCCACTCACAACCCCAATGTGGACTGGGCGCGGGGGAAGATCAGAAACTGGAGTGCAGCCTGCCATTCCTCCTGTCTTCTGTCAGCGCTAGCCCCCGGTAACATTGCCACGTTCGATAAACCTCTCAACCCCTCTGACCTGTCTTCGGTCCCAACGGAATACCACGACCTAGCCCTGGTGTTCAGTCGGGACCAGGCCACATCCTTGCCCCCACACCGCCCCTACGACTGCTCCATAGCCCTCCTCCCGGACGCCCCTCTGCCCACTAGTCGGTTATTTAAGCTATCCGGTCCGGAGAGGGAGGCTATGGAGCAGTATATTAAGGAGTCCCTCGCCGCCGGCATCATCCGCCCATCCTCGTCCCCGCTGGGCGCCGGTTTTTTCTTCGTTGCCAAGAAAGACAAAACCCTCCGCCCGTGTATCGACTACCGGGGGCTCAACGCAATCACGGTCAGAAACAAGTACCCATTACCCCTTATGGACTCTGTCTACGGGTCCCTCTCCCGGTCCACGGTGTTCACCAAGTTGGACCTCCGTAACGCTTACCATCTGGTCCGGATCCGGGAGGGGGACGAGTGGAAAACAGCCTTTAACACCCCTCTCGGTCACTATGAGTATTTAGTAATGCCCTTTGGTCTTACCAATGCACCTGCTGTTTTCCAGGCCCTCGTCAATGATGTCCTTCGTGACTACCTCCACCGCTTCGTCTTCGTGTACCTGGACGACATCCTGATCTTCTCCCGTGACCCAGTCCAGCACACAGAACATGTCCGGTTAGTGCTGCAGCGGCTCCTGGAGAACCGGTTGTTCGTGAAGGCCGAGAAGTGTGAGTTCGGTGTTTCCTCAGTTCAGTTCCTTGGTTTCATTATTGAGTGCGGGCAGTTACGGGCTGACCCTGCTAAGATTAAAGCCGTGGTCGACTGGCCCACTCCCACGTCTGTCAAACAGTTGCAACGCTTCCTAGGGTTTGCCAACTTTTACAGACGATTTATACGAAACTACAGTTCCGTAGCCGCTCCGCTCACCCGACTCACCTCACCTTCCGTCTCTTTCACTTGGTCTCCAGAAGCTGCTGCAGCCTTCTCCCGTCTAAAATCCCTATTCACTTCCGCCCCTATCCTCTCTAACCCTGATCCTGCCCTTCAGTTTATAGTGGAGGTGGACGCCTCGGACGTGGGGGTGGGGGCCACCCTGTCCCAGCGCACCCCCTCGGATCAAAAACTCCATCCATGTGCTTTCTTTTCTAAACGCCTCACCTCCACAGAGCAGAACTACTGTGTGGGGGACCGGGAGCTTCTAGCCGTCAAACTAGCCTTGGAGGAGTGGAGACACTGGCTGGAGGGCGCCCAACAACCCTTCCTCGTCTGGACCGACCATAAAAACCTCGCCTATCTCCACTCAGCCCAGAGACTGAACGCACGCCAAGCCAGGTGGGCCCTGTTTTTTACTCGTTTCTGCTTTACCTTGTCCTATCGCCCCGGATCCAGGAACACCAAGCCTGACGCCCTATCCCGCCTCCACTCCTCTGATGACTCGGTCAACCCACCCAAATTCATCCTCCCCCGTTCTTGCCTGGTGGCCTCCCTGGTCTGGGAGGTGGAGTCCGCCGTCCGTCGTGCCCAGGCCACCGACCCCGACCCCGGTACCGGACCAGCCGACCGCCTCTACGTCCCCCCTAGTGCCCGTTCCCAGGTCCTGCAGTGGGCACATGCCTCCCGCTTCAGCTGCCATCCCGGCAGAGCCAGAACACTGTACCTGCTCCGCCACGGTTCTGGTGGGACACGGCAGAGAAAGATTGCCGGGATTTCGTTGCTGCCTGCGAGGTGTGTGCCCGCGCCAAACCATCCCATCAACGGCCCGCCGGTCTGCTCCGTCCCCTCCCGGTCCCCGGTCGGCCCTGGTCTCATATCGCCATAGACTTCGTCACAGGCTTGCCCAGCTCCAAGGGTAATACGGTCATCCTGACCGTAGTGGACCGGTTCTCGAAGTCCGTCCACTTTGTCCCACTGCCTAAGCTACCCACAGCCCTGGAAACCGCCAAACTCCTCGTCCATCATGTCTTCCGGCTACACGGCATACCCCTGGATATCGTCTCCGACCGGGGACCCCAGTTCACCTCCCAGGTTTGGAGGTCCTTCTGCCAAGCCCTCGGCGCCACCGTCAGCTTGTCTTCGGGTTACCACCCACAGACCAACGGGCAGACCGAGCGGGCCAACCAGGACCTGGGAGCTGCTCTCCGGTGTGTGGCGTACCGTACCCCGTCCTCCTGGAGTAGCCATCTTCCTTGGGTGGAGTACGCCCACAATTCCCTGCCCAGTGCTGCCACTGGGATCTCCCCCTTCCAGTGTGCTCTGGGATTTCAACCACCACTCTTCCCGGCCTTGGAAAAGGAAGTGGTGGTCCCCTCGGTCCAAGCGCACCTTCGGCGGTGCCAACGGGTGTGGCGGGAGGTCCGAGCCGCACTACAACGGACCGCGGTCCTCAACAAACGCCTGGCCGACCGCCACCGGAGACCAGCCCCCGCTTATCGGCCCGGCCAGAAGGTGTGGTTGTCATCCCAGGATCTCCCGCTTCACACTTCCTCCAAGAAGCTCACGCCACGGTTCGTGGGTCCCTACGTGGTCGAAGCTGTCCTGTCTCCCACCAACGTCAGACTCAAACTCCCGTCCCACTTCAGGATCCACCCCGTATTCCACGTGTCCCGGGTCAAACCGGTCGCCACCAGTTCCCACTCCGTCCCAGTGGCAGCACCTCCTCCCCCACGGATCATCGACGGCCACCCGGCCTATACGGTACGTCGCCTCCTGGACGTGCAGCGCAGGGGTCGGGGATACCGGTACCTGGTGGACTGGGCCGGCTACGGCCCGGAGGAACGCTCTTGGGTCCCAGCCAGCCAAATCCTGGATCGCACGCTACTGGACGAGTTCTACAGGGCCCACCCGAACAAGCCTGGCGGCCCGCCCGGAGGCGTCCGTTGAGGAGGGGGTACTGTCATGGCGGGGTCCCGGCTGGTCGTGAGTCTGTCTCCCTTATTACTTTTCACTACTCTAAGTCTCGTTTGCCCAGCCTATCTTGTTTTGGTTTTGCCTTCCTGTTTTGGTTTTCCTGCTCTCCCGTCCGAAGCCAGCTGATCACACACACCTGCCTCCCGTCAACGCCAATCACCAACATCAGACGCACCTGCCAGCCTTCACCCGCTCCAGCCATCCACACCTGCCTGCCATCATCATCTACTCCTGTTTATATACCCCGGCTCTGCATCCACTCTTCACTTGATCGTCAGATCAGCTACATGGGTGAACCTCTGCTAAATGCCTGTGCTAGCCGTTGTGTCTTTGTATCTGTTACTGACTCTCCCTGTGTTTTCCTGTTTCAGTTAATCTCCGGCCGGCTGGCTTCGGACCCCCCACCAGTCCTCCTCCCACGGCGTCTCCTCCTCATCATCCTGCTCTGCCCCTCGCACTGCTGCACCTCTGCCACCGCAGCTCTCCACTCTCATCTCTCCCTTTCGCCGCCACCCGGCTCCGTCCTCCGTGTCTCTGCTCGCCGTGCCCTCGCCCCCTCCTCGGCCCTCGCTCCCGGCTCCTCCTGCACAGTCTCCCCGGTCCGCCACCCACCTGCTCCTGGCGTCCATCTCCCTACTTCCATCCCCCTTTTTCCTAATAAATACCTTCCCTGTGAGCCGTGCATTTGAGTCCATCCTTCTGTCCCCCCTAACAGCAGGTAATTTATGAGCATTCTGATGTACGGTTTTAAAATTAAGGCCTTGAAACCAAGGCTATATTGACACTTTTTCAGGCTAGTAAAGGCATATTCTTCTCTTTTTCAGGCTACTCTAAATAGGAATCCTGACGTTAGGCCAGCTTCATTCCAAGTCTGGTGGGGACATCACCTATCCAGTGTTTCTCTCAGGTAATTTCAGAGCATTCTGATGTACGGTTTTAAAATAAAGGCCTTAAAACCAAGGCTATATTGACACGTTTTCAGGCTAGTAAAGGCATTTTCTTCTCTTTTTCAGGCTACTCTAAAAAGGAATCCTGACATTATGCCAGCTTCATTCCACGTCTTGTGGGGACATCACATATCCAGTTTTTCTCCCAGTTAATTTCAGAGCATTCTGATGTACGGTTTTAAAATTAAGGTCTTGAAACCAAGGCTATATTGACACTTTTTCAGGCTAGTAAAGGCATATTCTTCTCTTTTTCAGAAGGCATATTCTTCTCTTTTTCAGGCTACTCTAAATAGGAATCCTGACGTTATGCCAGCTTCATTCCAAGTCTGGTGGGGACATCACCTATCCAGTGTTTCTCTCAGGTAATTTCAGAGCATTCTGATGTACGGTTTTAAAATTAAGGCCTTGAAACCAAGGCTATATTGACACTTTTTCAGGCTAGTAAAGGCATATTTTTCTCTTTTTCAGAAGGCATATTCTTCTCTTTTTCAGGCTACTCTAAATAGGAATCCTGACGTTAGGCCAGCTTCATTCCAAGTCTGGTGGGGACATCACCTATCCAGTGTTTCTCTCAGGTAATTTCAGAGCATTCTGATGTACGGTTTTAAAATAAGGCCTTAAAACCAAGGCTATATTGACACGTTTTCAGGCTAGTAAAGGCATTTTCTTCTCTTTTTCAGGCTACTCTAAAAAGGAATCCTGACATTATGCCAGCTTCATTCCACGTCTTGTGGGGACAACACATATCCAGTTTTTCTCCCAGTTAATTTCAGAGCATTCTGATGTACGGTTTTAAAATTAAGGTCTTGAAACCAAGGCTATATTGACACTTTTTCAGGCTAGTAAAGGCATATTCTTCTCTTTTTCAGAAGCATATTCTTCTCTTTTTCAGGCTACTCTAAATAGGAATCCTGACGTTATGCCAGCTTCATTCCAAGTCTGGTGGGGACATCACCTATCCAGTGTTTCTCTCAGGTAATTTCAGAGCATTCTGATGTACGGTTTTAAAATTAAGGCCTTGAAACCAAGGCTATATTGACACTTTTTCAGGCTAGTAAAGGCATATTTTTCTCTTTTTCAGAAGGCATATTCTTCTCTTTTTCAGGCTACTCTAAATAGGAATCCTGACATTATGCCAGCTTCATTCCAAGTCTGGTGGGGACATCACCTATCCAGTGTTTCTCTCAGGTAATCTCAGAGCATTCTGATGTACGGTTTTAAAATTAAGGCCTTGAAACCAAGGCTATATTGACACTTTTTCAGGCTAGTAAAGGCATATTCTTCTCTTTTTCAGAAGGCATATTCTTCTCTTTTTCAGGCTACTCTAAAAAGGAATCCTGACGTTATGCCAGCTTCATTCCAAGTCAGGAGGAGACACCACCTATCCAGTGTTTCTCTCAGGTAATTTCAGAGCATCTTATGTACGGTTTTAAAATTAAGGCCTTGAAACCAAGGCTATATTGACACTTTTTCAGGCTAGTAAAGGCATATTCTTCTTTTTTTCAGGCTACTCTAAATAGAAATCCTGACGTTATGCCAGCTTCATTCCAAGTCAGGAGGAGACACCACCTATCCAGTGTTTCTCTCTGGTAATTTCAGAGGTTTCTGATGTACGGTTTTAAAATTAAGGCCTTGAAACCAAGGCTATATTGACACTTTTTCAGGCTAGTAAAGGCTATTCTTCTCTTTTTCAGGCTACTCTAAATAGAAATCCTGACGTTATCCAGTTTAATTCCAAGTCTGGAGGAGACATCACCTATCCAGTGTGTCTCTCAGGTAATTTCAGAGCATTCTGATGTACGGTTTTAAATTAAGGCCTTGAAAACCAAGAATATATTGACACTTTTTCAGGCTAGTAAAGGCATATTCTTCTCTTTTTCAGAAGGCATATTCTTCTTTTTTTCAGGCTACTCTAAATAGGAATCCTGACGTTATGCCAGCTTCCTTCCAAGTCGGGAGGAGACATCACCTATCCAGTGTGTCTCTCACATAATTTCAGCGCATTCTGATGTACGGTTTTAAAATTAGGCCTTAAAACCAAGGCTATATTGACACTTTTTCAGGCTAGTGAAGGCATATTCTTCTCTTTTTCAGGCTACTCTAAAAAGGAATCCTGACGTTATACCAGCTTCATTCCAAGTCTGGTGGGGACATCACCTAACCAGTGTTTCTCTCAGGTAATTTCAGAGCATTCTGATGTACGGTTTTAAAATTAAGGCCTTGAAACCAAGGCTATATTGACACGTTTTCAGGCTAGTTAAGCATTTTTCTTCTCTTTTTCAGGCTACTCTAAAAAAAATCCTGACGTTATGCCAGCTTCATTCCAAGTCTTATGGGGACATCACCTATCCAGTTTTTCTCCCAGTTAATTTCAGAGCATTCTGATGTACGGTTTTAAAATTAAGGCCTTGAAACCAAGGCTATATTGACACTTTTTCAGGCTAGTAAAGGCATATTCTTCTCTTTTTCAGAAGGCATATTCTTCTCTTTTTCAGGCTACTCTAAATAGGATCCTGACATTTATGCCAGCTTCATTCCAAGTCTGGTGGGGACATCACATATCCATTGTTTCTCTCAGGTAATTTCAGAGCATTCTGATGTACGGTTTTAAATTAGGCCTTAAAACCAAGGCTATATTGACACTTTTTCAGGTTCATGAAGGTATATTCTTCTCTTTTTCAGAAGGCATATTCTTCTTCTTTTTCAGGCTACTCTAAATAGGAATCCTGATGTTATGCCAGCTTCATTCCAAGTCTGGTGGGGACATCACATATCCAGTGTTTCTCTCAGGTAATTTCAGAGCATTCTGATGTACGGTTTTAAAATTAGGCCTTAAAACCAAGGCTATATTGACACTTTTTCAGGCTAGTAAAGGCATATTCTCCTTTTTTTCAGGCTACTCTAAATAGAAATCCTGACGTTATGCCAGCTTCATTCCAGTCAGGAGGAGACACCACCTATCCAGTGTTTCTCTCAGGTAATTTCAGAGCATTCTGATGTACGGTTTTAAAATTAAGGCCTTGAAACCAAGGCTATATTGACCCTTTTTTCATGCTAGTAAAGGCATATTCTTCTCTTTTTCAGAAGGCATATTCTTCTTTTTCAGGCTACTCTAAATAGGATCCTGACGTTATGCCAGCTTCATTCCAAGTCTGGAGGGGAATCACCTATTCAGTGTGTCTCTAGGTAATTTCAGAGCATTTGATGTACGGTTTTAAATTAGGCCTTGAAACCAAGGCATATTGACACTTTTTCAGGCTAGTAAAGGCATATT
>NW_022604867.1:0-17010 GCF_008692095.1 Etheostoma spectabile
TTTTACCCCCACGTTTTTGAAGCTTTTGCGGACATTTTTGTCACTTTTTTCAACGTTCTTTCATAACAAATATTTTTGAATGCTATCAAATTGAATAAAACATCAAAATTTAAAGAAGTATGGTGATCATTTATTTTAATTGTGAAGAGCGTTATGCAGAACAATCCGCTTTATTTTTGTCAAAATTTGGTTGAAAGAATCCCTTCTTTTCTTTTTTTTAAAATGGGTAAAATTGACCCACGGACAACACAAGGGTTAAATAGTGAACTACATAGGGATCGCCAAGCGAGATTTCGGATGCAACTGAGCATCGTCAGTAGATCCATCCATCCATTCATCCATCCTTCATCCATCCATCTTCAATCCGCTTACCCGGTATGGGTCTCCGGGGGCAGCAGCTCCAGTAGGGGACCCCAACTCCCTTTCCCGAGCCACATCAACCAGCTCCGACTGGGGATCCCGATTTGTTCCCAGGCCAGTTTGAGATATAATCCCACCACCTAGTCCTGGGTCTTCCCCGAGGCCTCCTCCCACCTGGACGACCCTGCCCTAGTCCTGGGTCTTCTCCGAGGCCTCCTCCCAGCTGGACGTCCCTCCACCTAGTCCTGGGTCTTCCCCAAGGCCTTCTCCCAGCTGGACGTCCCTTTCACCTAGTCCTGGGTCTTCCCCGAGGCCTCCTCCCAGCTGGACATCCTGCACCTATCTGGTCTTCCCCGGGGCCTCCTCCCAGCTGGACATCCCTCCACCTAGTCCTGGGTCTTCCTCGAGGCCTCCTCCCAGCTGGACATCCCTGCACCTAGTCCTGGGTCTTCCCTGTGGCCTCCTCCCAGCTGGACGTCCCTGCACCTAGTCCTGGGTCTTCCCGGGCCTCCTCCCAGCTGGACATCCCTGCACCTAGTCCTGGTCTTCCCCGTGGCCCCTCCTCCCAGCTGGACCCCCTCCACCTATTCCGGGTCTTCCCCGAGGCCTCCTCCCAGCTGGACATCCCTGCACCTAGTCCTGGGTCTTCCCCGGGGCCTCCTCCCAGCTGGACTCCCTCCACCTAGTCCTGGGTCTTCCCCAGGCCTTCTCCCAGCTGGACGTCCCCTTCACCTAGTCCTGGTCTTCCCCGAGGCCTCCTCCCAGCTGGACATCCCTGCACCTAGTCCTGGTCTTCCCCGGGCCTCCTCCCAGCTGGACATCCCTCCACCTAGTCCTGGGTCTTCCTCGAGGCCTCCTCCCAGCTGGACATCCCTGCACCTAGTCCTGGTCTTCCCCGGCCTCCTCCCAGCTGGACGTCCCTGCACCTAGTCCTGGGTCTTCCCCGAGGCCTCCTCCCAGCTGGACATCCCTGCACCTAGTCCTGGGTCTTCCCCGGGGCCTCCTCCCAGCTGGACATCCCTCCACCTAGTCCTGGGTCTTCCTCGAGGCCTCCTCCCAGCTGGACATCCCTGCACCTAGTCCTGGGTCTTCCCCGGGCCTCCTCCCAGCTGGACATCCCTCCACCTAGTCCGGTCTTCCTCGAGAACTCCTCCCAGCTGGACATCCCTGCACCTAGTCCTGGGTCTTCCCCGGGGCCTCCTCCCAGCTGGACATCCCTCCACCTAGTCCTGGGTCTTCCCGGAGACCTCCTCCCATCTGACGCTCCATAGTCATGCGCCATCTTGAAATATGTTACCCAGTAAAGGACGTTCTGCTCCGCCTTTCGCGTTTTCGACTCACAGCTGCAGCTAATGCTGCTAACGCTGCTAATGCTGCTAACTGCTAATGCTGCGAGTGTAGTCGTTTTCTTCTCGGCCCCGGCAAGTTTGAAGAAGGAAACATGGAGGACCACATGTTAAAATCCAAATTTCATCAACAGACTCTTCTTCTTCGCCCAGAAACATATGTGGAAATGAGCGTCCGCACCACTTCTGACATGCACCCCAACACAACCACGGCTGATAGACGGCTTTTTGTACACTTTTGGTTTTTGAAGCGTGACGGCTATGAACTGCATGGCGAGAGAGAGAGTTGATTGCTATATATATATATATATATATATAATAATATATAGTAAACACTATATGGAAGAAGGTCTTTCACAATGTAGCTTTAAGGCAATAAAGTCTGTAAGCTTCATTACACAGAAATATCAGTTTTAAGTTAGTAAAATTATTGAATTCTAAATTGCTGCTTTATATTTCTTTAAAGTTATTTTTGGGATTTTTCCACCTTTAATTGAGAGGACAGCTAGGTGAAAAGGGGGGTGAGATGCATTAAATCACCTCAGGTCGGATTCAAACCCTGTACCTTTTGCGTCGAGGCGTCAATCTCATTGTAACGTGCCCCTGCTCTACCAGCTGAGCCAACCCAGCCACCCTGTTTTATATTTCTGTATATCTATTCATCCATTTGCTTATCTGATATATAAAAGTTGAATTGCTTCCGTAGTTTGTTGTTAAAGAGTTTTTGAAATAGGTTAAGAAATGATTGATAGACTTTAGATAATTGCCCAAGTTTCACGGTTCTCAGATGTTAAAACCTTGCATGTTAACAGCCTCCAGGCTTCTTATTGGGTATTTAAAAATGTTAAACGACATATTATAATGACTACGGTTCAAAACAGAAATACATGAAATGTACATAACCCCTGGATAAAATCTGGTAAACCCCGCTCTGCCAGCTGACCCATGATCTGTTGTTTCAGAGTACACCAGCGGTTTTTCTAGTGTGTGTTGTGGTGTGTGGTGTGTTGTTGTGTGTGTGTGGTGTGTGTGTGTGTGTGTGTGTGTGTGTGGGAAACAGAGGGTGGTTTGTTCCTCAGTGTGTACTGTCCTGGCAGAGAGAGGCAGCAGAGGAGGAAAAAAAAGACAATGGAGGAATTTACAGCTGGCAAGGAAAGGAGGGGAGGAGGCACACTTCTCTCTCTCTCTCTCTCTCTCTCTCTCTGCCCTCTTGTCCTCTCTCTCTCTCTCTTTTCTGTTTCTGTGGATTAAAGTCCATCCAAGTCCAACCATATTCACCCTGTTTCCTCCTCCTCTATCTCTTCTTTTATCCCTCCTTCATTTTCACACTAATTTCTATCTCACAATATTTTAATCATCTTTCACTTTCTTTTGGATAACTTATTCATCTTTCACTTTCTTTTTAATAACTCCCCCTTTTCTTGCCCCCCCCCCCCCCCCTCTCTTCCTGTCTCTGTTTATTTCCCTGTTTTCCTCCCTTTCTCTTTTCTTGGCAGCGGGTTTTAAGTTTCTTTATTTTTACTTTTTCCTTCTCTCTGGATTCAAAGGGAAATGTGTGCGAGGTTGTGAGTCCAGACATTTGTTCTGCAGCTTGTTTTCACATTCCTTTTGTCCCTGGGATTTCTTTCTTTTTCCCCAGGTTTTGTTAAAGTTCTCTTCGTTATAATATCCCGCTCCATATCATTATACATACCTCTGTTTCTATAATGATATGTTTTCACTTGATAAAAAGCCTGTTTGACACCAGACCCTTCTCAGTTGTAACTGAGAGTAGTATCTGTATCTAGTGTCTAGTGTCTGGTAGTCACCATGGACGCCTCTCAAATGCCTCTGGGCGCAGTTGGATAGTCCATCAACCAATCAGAACGATGATCCAGGCGACATCAGCAGGTTGCTGATTGGTGACTCGGTTTGGAAAAATTGGAAATGGGCTTGAATGGGCTCTCGGCCAAATGGACTCGCAGAGCAAATCTCAAATTTGCTGGAAGTTCGTCAGGGTGTTCTCAGGCTGGCACAGAGTTGCATCACGACTCACAACCTCTCTCGTGAAGGAGCATCGGAAAGATTTCTCAGTGTGACCATCATTTTACAGGGTAAATCTAATAATTAAAGCCTTTGAAGTGAGTGCTCTGTTGACCTTTTGTTCTGTCCTTCCGGGTCAAAAGCGGACAAAAAGATTGACATTGAATTCTAAGTTTTCACGAACTCCACCTTCCTACTACTAGTTTTACAGTAGTTTGGGGAATTCATAGTCAATAACCCTCATTTATATAGAATTACACCTAATATCGATTTAAAAAGCAAAGATTTTAAATTATTTTGACTAATAGTTGACGTTAGTTGACTAATAGAGGAACGTACAGATGAGTTTAGTCAGGAATAAAAGTGATCAATTGTATTTGCAATTTTTTGTGGTAATTTGGTTAAGAAGAAACCCATATTTCAGATTTAGACATTTTATTAAAGGGGTCAAATCTAACCTGAGGACAACAGGAGGGTTAAGGAAGACTTGGTCTTGCCTTAAGTTCTCATCTCTTCCTCCATACTAAAAGCAGATGATGTAACCTGGCTGTCTTATTTGCTTCCATCCAGCAACAACCGGCATTAAATACCAACTCTTGTCTATATCCACAACGGTCCACTTTCGGTATTGCTCCGGTGACACCTGAAATCCCCCCATATGTCCCTTTTTTCAGCCGTCCCCTTCCTCTTTCTTTGTGTAGGCGTGGATTTCTGAGGACTCTGGTTACCTGGTCCTCAGATCTCTGCAGGGTAAATCCAGACAGCTAGCTAGACTATCTGTCCAATCTGAGGACTATGGTTACCTGGTCCTCAGATCTCTGCAGGGTAAATCCAGACAGCTAGCTAGACTATCTGTCCAATCTGAGGACTATGGTTACCTGGTCCTCAGATCTCTGCAGGGTAAATCCAGACAGCTAGCTAGACTATCTGTCCAATCTGAGGACTATGGTTACCTGGTCCTCAGATCTCTGCAGGGTAAATCCAGACAGCTAGCTAGACTATCTGTCCAATCTGAGGACTATGGTTACCTGGTCCTCAGATCTCTGCAGGGTAAATCCAGACAGCTAGCTAGACTATCTGTCCAATCTGAGGACTATGTTTACCTGGTCCTCAGATCTCTGCAGGGTAAATCCACCAAAAAAGTTCTTTCCCGAGACGATTTTGCGTCCGGCGTCCTTGGCGCCGCCCATGACGATTGTGATTGGTTTAAGAAATGCCAATAAACCAGAGCACGTTTTTCCTCCCATCCCCAGAATGTTGTGTGGACTAGCCAGACCCTCCTCCGCAGCACTGTGGAGGAGGGTCTGGCCACCGAAGCTTCAAATATTCACTGTTAAAATGTACAGTAGCTTCCAAGCACAAAAATTGTATTGGGACATGTTTAGTTTAAAGTTTATTTGAACATGTAAAAAAAACCACAACATTAAAATAAAAGATCTATATACATGCATTCATGCATACATATATAATTAAAATGAGAGATAAATAAGGTCATGTACTTCTTAGCACAGTCCTCCTAAATTGAAAGTCATTCAAACAAACAAAAAAGGTCCCATGTTCAAAAGGAGTAGGAAGAAGTTGATAAACAACTCATCAGGTCCGACCCCCTTTCTCTACTTTTATCGTATCGGGGACATGTGCGCCATGCACGCTTTAATATATATAGTATATTAGATATTGTGGCAGATCAGATGTGCTTACAAAACACCAGTGTCACCCTTACCAGTGTTTCTGTCCTTCTTAGATCTGTAAAAAAAAAATCTTTAAATGTGGTTTGAAAGCACAACTTATGAGTGACAGGTGGACATTTGTGTCCTTGTGAAAAAAGTGTTCTCACATTTAAATTAATGTTCTTTTTATGGAAAACTAGCTGCTTGCCTTAACAGCTGAGTGAACGTACGACACCTAAAATCTCTCTGCGTCCAGTTATCGAGCGATTTGACGTGGACTCTGTCTCTGTCCGGGAGCTAAACTTTTCCTGGGAAAATCCTCCAGTTCTCAGGAAGAGGCAAATTAACCAGTTTTAGATATAAATATATATTCTCTTCTTCCAGAGAAGTGTTGACATTGTGGAGAGCAAGTTGTCCTCGGGGACCCAGAACTTTCCATTTGTGATTTGTTGAAGCAAAAAGAAAAGGCCAACAGTCTGTTTGTGTGTTTTCCCAAAACTCAACATGTTGCCCTGGTAATCCCTTTTTAAATATGACGTTGAAATCCAAGATTACTTGATATATTCACTGCTGAATTTCATGATCTGTCTCCTTTTTTGCTTCTTTTAGGTTGAACACTCGTTCAGCTACCTTGATATCCAGGGAATCAGCAGCAACAAGCCCTCAGGTACACAGACACACAACAGTGGTCTCATGGACACCCAGAGATATATTATATTTCATTCAATGTTCAATTTGTTCAATCAAAGATCGTTGGAAATGGTTTTCTTTGAATCGTTTTGAAATTCAACAAGCAATTTGTTTTATTTTAGCAGAAGCCTGTAAGCAGCAGAACTGAGTACGCGCTTTGGGTTGTTACATTTGGCGTTGCTTTGTGTGTGTGTGTGTGTGTGTGTGTGGGTGTGTGTGCGCAGCTGGTGTTGGAGCATGAGCGCGGCCCGTGGAGCCTCCGGCTGGGTTCGGTGGAGGAAGTGGACGAGGTGATCGCTCAATCGGCAGCTGTCTGAACCGGATCTGCCCCGCTGTCCCCCCTGTGTAGGTAGCAGGGAGAGGGTTGGGCAGGAAGGAAACTGTTGACCCTGTAGATTTGACACGCTAAATACATGTAAAATTAAAGATAGTTTATATCGATCACGAATAATTTAGAGGGTTGTTATGGTGGTCTTAAGATCTGCCAGATGTCCCTCTTATCAGCCGGATGTCCGTTACCTTCTACTTTCTTTGTGTTGGCGCTCTAACCTGCGGCTGGTTTCTGAGGACTGTGGTTATCTGGTCCTCAGATCTCTGCAGGGTGAATCCAGACAGATAGCTAGACTATATATGGATTTAGACCTAATATTCGAATTAAATTAATAAAAAGCAAAGATTTTGAATTATTTTGACTAATACTTAAGATCAGAGGAATGAAAGTGATCAGTTGTATTTGCAAAGAACGTTGTATGGAATCCAATCCATTTTGTGGTAATTGGTTTAAAAAGAAATCCATATTTCAGATACAGACATTTTTTAAAGGGTTCAAATTTGACCCAAGGACAACAGGAGGGTTAAGGAAGACTTGGTCTTGCCTTAAGTTCTCATCTCTTCCTCCAAACTAAAAGCAGATGTTGTAACCTGGCTGTCTTATTTGCTTCCATCCAGCACAACAGGCATTAGAAAACTTCCTCTGTCTCTGTGTTGGCGTTCTAACCTGCGCTGATTTCTGAGGACTCTGGTTACCTGGTCCTCAGATCTCTGCAGGGTAAATCCAGACAGCTAGCTATAGACTATCTGTCCAATCTGAGGACTATGGTTACCTGGTCCTCAGATCTCTGCAGGGTAAATCCAGACAGCTAGCTAGACTATCTGTCCAATCTGAGGACTATGGTTACCTGGTCCTCAGATCTCTGCAGGGTAAATCCAGACAGCTAGCTAGACTATCTGTCCAATCTGAGGACTATGGTTACCTGGTCCTCAGATCTCTGCAGGGTAAATCCAGACAGCTAGCTAGACTCTCTGTCCAATCTGAGTTTCCTGTTGAAAGACTAAAACAACTTTTGAACGTACATGTTCCACCAAACATTATCCTTCCCGAGACTAAGCTTGTCACAGCAGATTTTTCTGTTAAAGAGCCGAAATCATCAGTTGATGAATCGGTTAGTCTATCAGCAGAAATTTCATCTGCAACAAAAATGAAAAACTGTTAATTGTTGATAATTCTATAACCCTCTGAGGTCTAAGGCCATTTTCACATCCTCCTTAATTGACCTTTTTAAAGGTGCCCTGCCCACAAAACCCTTTTTACTTGAATTTTTTGAAATATGTCAGCTCTGTATGTGTTTGTGTTATATGGTGAATGTGAAGATGAACTGCTTCAAGCCTTCTGTGATTGCACCCCCCTCCTCCACACAGTTGCTAGTAGCCATGGAGACACGGAGGATTAAGAAAACCGCTTCAGAAGAGCTGAATGTCTTAATTAGCTTTGTAGCAACTTGTTTGACAATGGCTCAAATGTAACGTTCATTAACATAAAAAAAGCTACGCATAAAATGTTTAATATAATTAATAATTGGCTTCTTGGACTCCTTCTCTCTGTTCTTTTCTGTGTCTTCATCCCTCTCTCTGTAAGGAAGGAAGGTGATGAAGAAGCTGAGTCTGAAGCCTCCGGAGAGGGTGGCGTCCCTCCAGGCCGTCTGGGACGAACCGGGCTCGGCAGATCAGGGACCCTGCGGTAAATCAGCCTCAAAGAGGGAAAAACTACATCCCGGCAAATGTTTAAAGTGTATTTATGCGCTAAAAGGGTTTGTTTTGACTCTTTTTCAGGCGGGTTTTCTCATCAGTACTGGTGTGTGTGTGATTACCTGGGCCTGCCGTACAGAGAGGAGGTCCAATGGGTCGGTGCCGTTGACTGAAATCAGCATTTTTTATAGAAAATTGTTCTATTTCTGTCTTTTTTGTTGCTAGTAAGGTTTTTTCATCTGGTGCTGTCATGGTCACCTTTTGTGGTTTTTATTCTACTTTTCTTTGCTCTGACTACTTCTTCTTTGTCTGATAAATGTATGCTTGTTTTCCCTTCTGCCTAATATTCTGTAATTATGAAATATTATGTCATTGTTTGCCCTTCTGCTGCTTCCTCTTGATATTCTTTCTATGATTGATTGATTGTCCTCCTGTATTCCTCCTGCTTCTTGTTTGTTTCTGCTTTCTTATCTTCCACTTGTTCCTCTTCTTCTATTCTTCTGCTTACGTTTCTTTTTGTTTCTCATCTTTTCTCACCTGTGATGGTACGTGTCCATATACAGTACGTGTTGTCCCCCCCCCCCCCCTCCCAGCATTGCACACTAGTGGGCTTGCCACCTGTTTCTCTTCACTGACCACTGACAAGCAAAGAAAACAGGCTACATCCTCCCACAACCGCGAAGGCTGCACCTGATTGGACGAACGCGTCACGTGGGTCTGTCTGGTCGCATAGTGGCGGCTCGTTTGCAATACGATCTCTTAATTTATGAAAATAGTTCACAGAGCAATAAGCTATGCAGTTGCTTGCAAAACTGTTGGCGTGTCCACATGATACAAGCCTTCCGTGACCGCGCCCCCACGCCTCCTCCACACAGGTGCTGGTAGCCATGGAGGATAAGGAGGATTAAAAAACATTATGGACTCTTCAGAAGAGGTAGGGGGCATTTGGACTCTCCCAAGTCCCCGTGTGACGCTACCAGAATGCATTGCACGGCTGTTTCCATGGAATGAATTGGAAGCGTTGAAAAGATAATGGGACACACACCATGGGGTGGGGTGGGGGTCGACGGCATTGTATCGCGATATTTTCAGTGACAACACTGTATCGATGCACAGCCGCCAGGTATCGATCTTTTATTATGTATTATATACACGCGTTGGTCAGTTTGTTCCATTTTGCAGCAATATAATTGAAGTGAAATGAACAACAGAGAAATGTTTCTTTTTAGATAAAACAGATGTTGACAAAGTTTCCTTTTGGGGACGTCATTTGAAATTGGGAAAAATCAGAAGTTGGAAAAAAGGATATAAATTGCAATATGT
The DNA here is from genome assembly GCF_008692095.1 of Etheostoma spectabile. NCBI lineage: Eukaryota > Metazoa > Chordata > Actinopteri > Perciformes > Percidae > Etheostoma > Etheostoma spectabile. The sequence continues at coordinate 9,437 of NW_022604867.1, forward strand.
TTAAAATCGCAATAATATCGTATCATGGCATAAGTATTGTGATGATATCGTAATGCGAGGCGTCTGGTGATTTCCCCCCCCCTCTGCTATCTTCCTCTGCTTTTCAAGCTACAACACTTTACCTCCATTTGTGTTTAAATTGACTTTGTTTGTTTGAGTTTAGCTTTGTGATGTACCTGAACACACCATCGTGAATCTATTTCCTCTCGTGTTTAACTGCAGGATGTCGACACCATCTATCTCCCCAGGACACCAGGAGCTCAACCTGCAGGACTTCATTCACCTGGAGAACAGGTACGTCCAGAGCTATCACAAAATCATAGAAAGAATTTCGGTGACTCTAACTAGGGCTGCACAATATATCGTTTTTTATCATCATTGCAGAATTAACGGCCGCGATAAACATAAACATATTGCGAAAAAGACGCTCAAGACTTCTTTTTTTATCAGTAGAAAGCTGCAGTTTAAAATGTGACTGTCATTACTTTTTTTTAGTGGCGCTTTTTTATTCAATTCAATGTTCAATGTGTTCAATTCAATAATTTCAATGAATGTGATAGAGTTTCACATGTTTTTAAAATCAATTTGATTTTATGCCTTGAATTTTTAGGATTCCTCTCGGGGGGAGACAGAACACCCTGTAGCTTTACAAGACAAAACGTTTTACCGATTATTTTACTCAGCGTTGGGTTTCATGGTTTGTATTTTTATTTGTTTATGACATCACTTAGTGGCAGTTTCTGAAGAAGAAGAAGAAGAAGAAAACACCCTAAATTAAGTTCATTCTTCTTATCACTCCGTGACATTACATCTGAAAGGTTGATTTAGTCTTTTCTCTGCAGGGATCTGGTGGCGATCATCGCAGCTCTGGAGTACAACCAGTGGTTCACTAAACTCTGCACCAAAGACTTCAAACTGGTAATACAACTCCTAATCACAATAACTGTATGTCGGTCCATGTTGAAATCACAATTACTCATTGACTTTTGGAAAGATTTTGCTTTTATGGAAGTTAAAAAAAGAAGTTGGTCTATCCTTTGTTTCCACTTTCAGGGATTGCTCCGGATGCGTGTATTTCTGTTTCCCTCTGCGTCTCTTTTTTTTTTAAGATCATTTTTGGGGATTTTCAAGCCTTTATTGACAGGCAGCTGAAGAAATGAAAGGGAGAGACGGGGAGGGAATGACATGCAGCAACGGGCCGCAGGTCGGAGTCGAACCCGGGCCTGTGCGTCGAGGAGTAGGCTACTTCTTTACTTTGAAGTAGTATTTTTTAATGCAGGACTTTTACTTGTAACAGAGTATTTTTACAGTTTTTTTTTGTTATATGAGAGTAGGAGGGGCGTAGCGCACCTGGTTGAGCGTGCGCCCCAGAGGCTCAGTCCTTGCGGCAGCAGGTTCGATCCTGACCCAGGCCCTTTGCTGCATGTCATTCCCCCCTCTCTTCCCCTTTCATATATCCAGCTGTCCTTTAAAAGAAAGGCCTAAAAAAATAAGAAAAAATAATCTTTGAAAATAAAAATGGATGGGAACAATAGTCAACTTGACAGACTCTAATCAAAAAAAATCACTCCAATACAAAATTAAGCTAGTTTTGCTTTTACTTCTTAAAATCTCACTCAGATCAAATGAAATGAAAGGCCCGGGCGCCTGGGTAGCTCACCCGGTAGCCAGCCCCCCATATACAAAGGCTTAGTCCTTGACGCAGCAGCCGCAGGTTCACTTCCAAACTGCGGCCACTCTTTTACCCTCTCTCTCCCCTTTCATGTCTAGCTGTCCTGTCAAAATAAAGGCCTAAACTGCCCAAAATAAAGTGTGTGTGTGTGTGTGGTGTGTGTGTTGGTGTGTTGTGTGTGTGGTGTGTGTGTGGTGTGTTGGTGTGTGTGTGTGTGTGTGTGTGTGTGTGTGTGTGTGTGTGTGTGTGTGTGTGTGTGTGTGTGTGTGTCTCCAGGCGACAGATGTGTGCGACCAGATCCTCAGAGTGGTGGCCCGGTCCGGCCGGCTGGAGGAGCTTGTGCTCGACAACACTGGACTCAGAAGGTCAGAGGACAAATAGTCTCTATCCTTGACGTTCCACTTCCGGATTTCTCCGGTGCCACCCAAAATCCGCTGGATTCATCGATTTAGGCCGATATCCGTCTATATCAGTCTAGCTAGACTCTCTGTCCAATCTGAGTCATGTCATTGTGTTTCACAATCTTTCTCTCCTCCTCTTCAGTGATTTTGCTCAGAACTGGCCAGCGCTCTGTCGCACAACCCCGCCTGCACGCTGCACACACTGAGCCTGAGCAACAACTCACTGGAGGACAAAGGTTAAACATGTACACACACACACACACACACACACACACACACACACACACACACACACGCACACACACACCACCACACACACCGCACATCCTGTACATTGTTTTTATTGTGAAAACATGAGTTATATACATGTCCCTAATGTTTCTTTTACAATGTTTAAAAAATATAATTGATTTTATTAATTGATATTTAAATTAATATGAATTGATTCTCATTCAGATCCTCTTCACTACAAACTGGACATTATTTCTATTGATAAGCTGTTGTAATTGTTGCTCCTAACTGTCACAGAGGGCTCTGAGGTGTAGTCATGCGCCCTCTAGCGGCCATGTTGGAGTCCGTCAGCTCAAAGATAAAATGGATTGATTCCCACTGGGAGATTCCCTTGTTACAGCATACATACACATTCAAAGAAAAATACACATTGGATACACACTATTTTTTTTTTATTAACTTGGCCCTAGATTCCTTTGTTTTTGTGTCTAAGTGACTGAACACAACAATCGGGAACAACAAAATAAAATAAAAGCTAAGTCTAAGTCTAACAATCTTTGACATTGGTCCAGTAATAAGCGAGATCTCGGCAGTCGGCGAAACAAGCAACAATATAAGTTAATAGGCCAATGGTGCAGCTTGTTTTTAGCTTCACAAAAGTGCTCGTTTTGACTCTGACAGACTCAAAGATTGTTGTTCCTATCAGTCACCTACACACTAAGCAATTATTGAAATTAGGAAATAGAGTCCACGTTGATATCCCTTTAAATAGACATAGAAAATATGTACAAAAGTATTATGTGGTTAGGGTTCTTATGTACACTATAAACACCTCTACTAAATACAGACAGGTAAAACTTATACAGATTAGATATGGTGCGAGTGAATACAATTGGCATAATGCAAAGTAGGGACACACAGAGTAATACATTAATAAATATAAAACATAAAGTCCTCAATGACTGGGACTGATTACCTAATTCAATACTCTTTAGACACAGACCAATTGTATCAAGTATTTTTTTTAAATGCCTCGTTCAATACATCAAATCAGACTATTTATTTAGCACTTTTCATACACAAAAAGGCAGCACAAAGTGCTTCCATATTTTATAAAGATAAAACAAAAAACAAAATAGCCCCCCCCCCCCCCCACACACACACACGTATACAACCACGAGAAGAGCAGCAAAGGAGTATACTAAAAAAAATCAACAAACAACGAAGAATAAACTGAAACAAACATGGAATCAATGAAACCGCAACTGATAACCAAACTTGAGGAAATGCTATCCTAGAGAACCTTGAGGAAACGTTTAGGGAACACCAGAAGACCGAACCGAAAGGAGCTACAACTACTTTAGGTGTGTGTTACCTTCTGCAGGTGTTGCTGCTTCAGTGCCCAACTTGCCAACTGCCCATGGGCCTGAAGCACCTGAACCTCTCCAGGACTTCCATATCTCCCAAAGGTGAGCACAGATAAAGCAAAGATGTCATAAAACTTGCTTCTTTTCTCTCATCAGTCACTTAGACACAAACACATTGGAAAATAGGGTTCATGTTGAAAAAACACAGTAGTTACCCTTTACATTTTTAGGACGTTTTTTAAACTACAGCTTGACGTAGTCATTTTCAAATCTCCAGTTAGCTTTTAGCACTGACTTAATGTAGAGCCCTATGGAATCTGTCTTATATCTTCTTTAAATTTACATCTACACGGTTCAGTCCATGATTCTGGTATCACAGAAACTATTGGGTCTACCTAAATGCTGCTATCAGACTGGGACTAGCCCCAGCCGGCCCTCTTCAGAGAAATAAGACGCTTGCTACGGGGCTGAGGAACCTGATCTCTGTCATGTCTTGCAGGCGTGAACAGCCTCTGTCAGGCTCTGTGTGCCAACCCGGCCGTCGCCGCCAACCTCACACACCTCGACCTGTCGGGAAACTCGCTCCGAGGGGACGACATGCCGGTACGCTGCCGCCTCCGCTGCTGTCCCACGCACCATCAAGACAGACTCTGCAACCCCCACAGCTTATTAAAGCTCCTCAGTACAGAACGTTCTTGAAAAGCTTGGAGATCTGACGTGTTTGAAGTGACAGCAGTGATGCGTTTGTGTGTTTGTTTTCTGCACAGAACCCTGCACAGCTTCCTGGGTCACCCGAACTGCCTGGAGACTCTGGATCTGTCCAACAGCGACTGCTCTCTGGAGCAGGTAAAAGCAGCTCAGACACAAAACTAGAGCCACAAAGAGAAATCCATTAGTTCAAGTTCAAGTTCAAGTTTATTGTCATATGCACCTTAGTACAGAGTACCACAGCAATGAAATACAATATGCATTATTGCACTCTCTCAGCACCAGTCAAAAGTAACAGTTATAATAATAACGATAATTATAACATAAATAACTATTAAAACTTTAAAACACCACAATAGACAGTCATGCTGTGCCATCATTCAGTAACCTTATCACCCGGGGGTAAAAACTTTCTCTATAACATGATGTGTGCATTGGGATACTCAGCAAGCGTCTCCCTGATGGAAGGGGGGGGGGGGGGGGGCGGAGGTTATGTGCAGGAGGACTAGGATCCCGCATAATACCTTGTGCCTTCTTACTACTGCGTTTCCAGTAAATATGCTGCAACGGTTCAAGTGCAACGCCGATGATTTTAGATGCAGTTTTGACCTTTATCAGAAGATTAAGGTCATGTGAAGTAGCCCTAACAAACCACACTACAGTGTTACCTGTCAGTATCTCAATTGTACAACGGTAGAGGTTCTGTAGAATATTAAGGGACATACCAAATCTCTTAAGACACCTCAAAAAATATAGCCTCTGATGGGCCTTCTTAATGGCACAGCTGATGTGAAGCGACCCTGTGAGGGAGTCTGAACTATGGATGCCTAAGAATATAAACGTGTTGACAATTTCAACAGGAGAGTTGATTACTTGATTAGTTGCTCTGTTAAAAATTCAATTCGGTTTAAGTGTAAATGCTCTGATTGCAGCTTTTTAAATGTGATTATTTTCTTGTTTCTTTGCTCCTCTGTGACAGTAAACGGAATATATTTAAGTTGTGGACAAAACGGCTTGGGCTTTGCAGATTTTTCTGACATTTTAGAGGCCGAGCAACTAATCGGTGAATCCAGAAAACAATCCACAGATTAATCGATCATGAAAAAACATTGTTAGTTACACACAACACACACTGTACACACTTTTAAGACTTTGAGTGGCTGAAGTTAAGACGTTTAAAAATATAAAATACAATTTCCTGTGTCTGCACTTCTAACCTAAATAAGAACATACATAACACCATGTTTATATTTCTATGGATGTTTTTGTACAGTTTATTACAGCCTTTTAGTGTTTATGTTTTTTGCTGAAGTTGGGTTTTATGTTTTTCAGGTGTGTGCGTCTCTGCTCAGAGGATCTTTGAAGCATCTCTCCGTCCTTAACCTGTCAAAGTCCGTCTTCTCCCACAGGTCAGATATCAGACATAACGCCCATCCTTCTAACTGCAGACAACAGCTGAACACATCCAATCATATTACAGATATATTACAGACTACATTATGTATTACTTTGGACTGGCAGATTACTTCTCCCAACGTTAAAAAAATCTCACTATTTAATGTCCCATGACATTCTGCTTTTTGTTTGCTTTTATATAGACCTTAGTGGTCCCTAATACTGTATCTGAAGTCTCTTTTATATAGACCTTAGTGGTCCCTAATACTGTATCTGAAGTCTCTTTTATATAGACCTTAGTGGTCCCTAATACTGTATCTGAAGTATCTTTATATAGACCTTAGTGGTCCCTAATACTGTATCTGAAGTCTCTTTATATAGACCTTAGTGGTCCCTAATACTGTATCTGAAGTCTCTTTTATATAGACCTTAGTGGTCCCCTAATACTGTATCTGAAGTCTCTTTTATATAGACCTTAGTGGTCCCCTGATACTGTATCTGAAGTCTCTTTTATATAGACCTTAGTGGTCCCCTAATGCTTTATCTGAAGTCTCTTTTATATAGGCCTTAGTGGTCCCCTAATACTGTATCTGAAGTCTCTTTATATAGACCTTAGTGGTCCCTAATACTGTATCTGAAGTCTCTTTTATATAGACCTTAGTGGTCCCTAATACTGTATCTGAAGTCTCTTGTATAGACCTTAGTGGTCCCCTAATACTGTATCTGAGTATCTTTTATATAGACCTTAGTGGTCCCTAATACTGTATCTGAAGTCTCTTTATATAGACCTTAGTGGTCCCCTAATACTGTATCTGAAGTCTCTTTTATATAGACCTTAGTGGTCCCCTAATACTGTATCTGAAGTCTCTTTTATATAGACCTTAGTGGTCCCTAATGCTGTATCTGAAGTCTCTTTTATATAGACCTTAGTGGTCCCCTAATACTGTATCTGAAGTCTCTTTTATATAGACCTTAGTGGTCCCTAATACTGTATCTGAAGTCTCTTTTATATAGACCTTAGTGGTCCCTAATACTGTATCTGAAGTCTCTTTTATATAGACCATAGTGGTCCCTAATACTGTATCTGAAGTCTCTTTTATATAGACCTTAGTGGTCCCCTAATACTGTATCTGAAGTCTCTTTTATATAGACCTTAGTGGTCCCCTAATACTGTATCTGAAGTCTCTTTTATATAGACCTTAGTGGTCCCTAATACTGTATCTCAAGTCTCTTTTATTTAGACCTTAGTGGTCCCCTAATGCTGTATCTGAAGTCTCTTTATATAGACCTTAGTGGTCCCTAATACTGTATCTCAAGTCTCTTTTATTTAGACCTTAGTGGTCCCCTAATACTGTATCTGAAGTCTCTTTATATAGACCTTAGTGGTCCCTAATACTGTATCTGAAGTCTCTTTTATATAGACCTTAGTGGTCCCCTAATACTGTATCTGAAGTCTCTTTATATAGACCTTAGTGGTCCCTAATACTGTGTCTGAAGTCTCTTTTATAGACCTTAGTGGTCCCCTAATACTGTAGCTGAAGTCTCTTATATATAGACCTTAGTGGTCCCCTAATACTTGTGTCTGAATCTCTTTTATATAGACCGTAGGGTCCCTAATACTGTATCTGAAGTCTCTTTTATATAGACCTTAGTGGTCCCTAATACTGTATCTGAAGTCTCTTTTATATAGACCTAGTGGTCCCTAATACTGTATCTGAAGTCTCTTTTATATAGACCTTAGTGGTCCCCTAATACTGTATCTGAAGTCTCTTTTATATAGACCTTAGTGGTCCCTAATAC